>NC_136268.1:93022297-93029797 GCF_964187855.1 Myxine glutinosa
ACCATACCAAAACCATACTCTTCACATCCGTTACCCTTCCTCCAAAATTGTTACACTCCTCAAAACCCGTTACACTTCTCAAAACCCGTTACACTTCTCAAAACCCGTTACACTTCTCAAAATCGTTACACTGCACCCTCCTTTCTTCAGGCACGTCCTCGGGCCTACTAGACTTAACTGGGTGTGACATGTAGGTGTAATTCCCTCTACAATTAACCTGACCCTGAGTGTGACAATTTTAAAACACAAATAAGTATGTCCCCCTATTGCATTGCATCCTGTCTAACAGACTCAAGCCCACAGCTAACCGAATTACGGGATTATTCTCAAACTATACATTTACGGTGGGGAGCATTATTTACAATGACGTGATTTCTTATTTACAACGCAACCCAGGACCTGTGTTTTTCTCTTTTTTTTTTTTTTTCTTTTTAGGGAACAAGAAAAAGAAATTCCTGTTGGGAGGGAGGAGACAGCACGCATTGCATCGATGCACCAGTACCAATACCACCAAAGCACCCAAAAACACCCAAACACCACAAAGCACCCAAAAGCACCATCCGGTGCGGTCACCATGGCTCATAATAAACACAACAAAAGAACTGGTGGTGGTCTTCTCTTTCTCTGCTGGGCCGATGTTCTTCCCGACGTCTTCTGGCTTCATGCGGCCTATTTGGACATAATAAAAAGCACAACTTGTGTCCATTTTTATTTAGGGCCTCAGGGGCCAACTAAGGGTGGTCCACCTCCTTGGCATAGGTGCCACCTTACCGAGGTCCGCAAGCAAGATTCCCTGGCCACTATGGCCGGTTTCCAACAGAGGTGCCCTGCCCCAGAACCTGGGGTCCATCAAGTGGTACTTGGCCGCAGAACAGCGGTCCATAAAGTGGTACATCAACGCAATGCATGCTGGTTCTGGGAATCTCGGGCGCACAATGGCCACCTCACGCACGCTCCCATCGGCACCCAATGGCGCACAGGTCATGTGGGAGACAAAAGAAAGACAATTGAGCGAGGGGTAAGGTCACAAAGGGTACACGTCAATAAGGCAATGCAAGGTGAAATGCGTACGGAGGCCGAAGTGAGAAAGCTCGTCCCTACCGTACGTCACCCCCCTGTCACCTACCCTACCCTTGTTCCCACCCCATATGTACAAAAATCTACACATTTACAAATTCGTCACTACTGTCACGTCTTCCCCATATTTCCCTTATACCAAATTCGTCTCCACAATCCCGTTACTTCAAAATTTGCCATCACCAATTCATCATCAATCCTCATAAGGAGGGAGAGATGGAATTACGCACAATGTCACACCCACGTCATGATGCGTCTCACAATCCAAACATTTGCATCATAAAAAATAATCAAAACATGGCATGGTGTGGAGTACCTGTCACCTCAGGTGAGTGGATGCAGATGGTGTGAGGAGATCCTTCATCCTAACTATCCTCTAAATGATTTTAACACACTTTACACTACCCGGGGTCTTTCCCTGCCAATTCATTGGCCAACTTACACTATGGGTTCTAATAACCAATTCCCATTGGCCAAACTGTGGTGCTCCTCAATTTTTGGGGTCTCACTCCCCCGATTCATCTCCCGGTGCTCTAGCACAATTTCTGGGCTGCGACGTGTACCTCTCCCAACAGGTCTACCCACCTGCACACCTCCACCACTGTAGTTGCCACCCGAGCTTACCTAGCTCCTCACCCTAACCTATCTAACTGGGGGCAGCCCCTCTCCTGGCTCTGTCACCCCTTGGTGCCCTTTGGCACTGGGCTACCCGGGTCCGTCCTCCGGATCCTCGGGCCCCATCCACACAACTACTACCGGCTCCCAGAGCCCACCTGCGGCCTTACCTGGCCGACATCCTTACAGTGGTGGAGTGCCCAACCCAACTACACACACTAACAGGCTACACGCCCAGCCGTTTCCACAACACCAACGCACCCATCCACATACCATTCTGTCACCCGCACCACAGATGCCAATATCCAACTACAATTTACCTATACCCTCTATCTAACACTTACACTACCCGCCCCGGGTATCCGTGATGGGGGTCCACTCTTCCCCCATTCACACCTTCGCACCATCCACTCCACTCCACAATTTCCACCATACTCACTCCACGACCATCCATTCCAATACTCCATACCATTTATTCCATACACCTGCCCTCCATACCTGTTGGTGCACACCTGTGCACTCACACCTGGTGCCACCTGCACCCTCCTTTCTTCCTGGACCATTTGGTCATCACAATACACAATCACCACTACTCCCTCATACACTGCTCCTTACACCTGTTCAGTTGCACACCTGTGCAATCACACCTGTTCAATCACACCTGTTCAATCCTCACACACACGGCATCATCTCAGCTAACTACTCCCCTCTGAAACTTGCGCTTCCCAGTCGTCCCTTTAAACTATGCGCTCCCACGTCATTATCATCCACACTAAACTACCTGCGTCCCCACTACAGGTATCAGTCACTAACTAAACTTAACGTTACCTAATGTCATCTTCGCTAGATCCCTATCATTATCCAAGCCCTCCCTGGCTCGTTTTCACTGCCATAAACCCCATAATCTATAGCGCATTTGCCCCCACTGGTGAGGGATGGTGGATTTGCCATCCCACCACATCGGGGGTCTCTCACTACCAATTTCGCTCGTCCAAATCCAACAATTCAAAAATTTTCCATTTACCGCCAATTCTATTCACTTTTCTAAATTTCGTTTTAAATCACTATCACTATCACCATCACCCGTCTACTTATTACATCCTCTCGGTGCGCCAATTCACATCTACAGCCCGGCTTCGTACAGCCGAGCACTGAACGCGGATTCTTTTGTGCTGGCGGCTGGATGCGTCCCGCATTCGGGGCCGGGGCGGGGGCTTACCCGGGCCGACATCCCACGCATCACCTCGGCGTGGAGCCATCCAATGTCCCGATCTCGACCTGCCGGCACGTCTCAACAAAACGTGGTCGCCATAGCGACCCTTCCTATCCAGCCGCCCGCTCCGCCTAGTGGAGCCCGGCCGCGGCCGTTCAAAGCGAGGCCCAGCGTGGATCGCGCACGGCGGTTCTTTCGAAACCGCCGTGGTTCGGATCCCCGCTGGTCCTCGCGGCACGCGAAGCTGCCCGACGCGCACCGAGGGCCCGAGTCGGCTATAAGTCGTTCTAACCTTTAACCCAGTTATCGTCGACGCTTCACCTGGATTCCTACAAGCATACGCTACCCCTTTCTTGCTCATACATGCAGCTGTTCCCATTCTCCTCGTACCTTTCCTGACACACCTCGGTACACCCATTCCACTTACAGCCTTGGTCACACACCTGACCACCGAACACTTTGGCACACATTCGTTGGTCGCACACCTCACCAATACACCTCTTCGCGCCCCCTCCTCGGTCACTTCCTCCGTGACTATCACAGGTGTGCTCTCATTCGCACACCCAACCACGTGCCTCACCACCAACTCAAATGTGCCTTCCCACACACGCTCTACCATACCAGGTGTGCATCCTTCCATTCCAGGTGTACATCCTCGCTCACCTGTCATAACCAACTCACGCTCCGTTTCACTCTCACTACTCTCACCTCCACTCTTGACAGCGCACTCACCCTTACTCTCGACGGCACACTCTTTCCTCATGCACCCGTCCGTTACACACCTTTCTCGCGCACACTCTCCCGTTACACCCTCTGTAACACTCACCACAGGCATGCACTTCCTCGTTACATCCTCTGTAACACTCACCACAGGTCTACACTCTCTCGTTACATCCTCTGTAACACTCACCACAGGTGTACACTCTCTCGTTACTTCCTCCGTAACACTCACCACACCGCGCTTCCATGTACCCCCTCGCACACGCGCTTCGACCAACTCACTCTTGACGGCACACTCACTCCTCGGCGTGCACTTTTTCCTCACACACCCCATGGTCGGACATTCTCGCACACCTCTTTTTTCGCACACCTGACCTGTCACACACTTCACCAACGGCCTTTCACGAACACCCGGATCCAAACCAATCCCCAAGCCGACTGAAGCTTTCCTCACATCATGTACATTGCCACTCACCTCCGTACCTCGTCGCACCTCCTCTGCCACCTGCAAACTTTTTATTTGGTTAGTGAGCACCGCATCATGATTTGAACACAGACCTTGTACATATTCCATGACTTCCTCCTTTATCTCCCTCTTAGCTTCCCTCCGTCTCTTCTTAATTTCACTCACCCCTTCTTCCACCTCCTCTAATTTTTCCTTTACCTCTTTCAGCTCCCGGTGCGCCCCCTCGATTTCTTCCTCCATTGCTACTTTAACCGTTTCTATGTGCGTCCTTACCTCCCGGTCCTTCGTCTCCATTACTTCTGTCACCTCTTCCAACCTCTTCGTCAATCCCTCATGTACCATTTGACATTCCTTTTGTGTCGCTATTAATTCATTTTTAATGTCCTTTTGTGTTGCTTTTAAACCCCCGATGATTGCAGTGTTCTTTTCCACTTGGTCCGCTAGTTCTTTTTGTCCTACCGTCAGCTGTTCTACTCCTTTCGTCAGGTCTTCTATTCCCCCCTGTAACTTTACCGTATTATTTCTCACCTCTTTCTCGATACGCTTTTCGCCTCGCTTTACCTCCTCGCGTAGCCCCGAGACCTCCTCACTCACCCCTCGTCGTATTTCCTCCATCTGGTTCCCCATCTGTTCGATTTCCCGGGCGGATTGTTCCCCTATTTCCCGCAATTTGTCCTCCATTCTATTTTCTAACCCCATTAATCCATTTTTCACCCCCTCTAACTGATTCTCCTGGGCAGCCATTCTGTTTTCCACCCCCGTTAACCCATTCTTTACCTCTTTTATCCCGTTGTCTAACCCCTCAAAATTATTGTCTAACTTCCCAAATTTCTTGTCTAACTCCTCAAAATTATTGTCTAACTTCCCAAATTTCTTGTCTAATCCCTCAAAATTATTGTCTAACTTCCCACCGGTACCCCTCGCTTCGTCCCTCATTACCCCCATTTGCTCACTCTGAGCCCTTGCTTCGTCCCTCATTACCCCCATTTGCTCACTCTGAGCCCTTGCTTCGTCCCTCATTACCCCCATCATTCTGCTTTCCATTTTCGCACTATCAGCCCTTGCTTCCTCCCTCATTTTCTCGCTATTCTGGGCCATAAGGGCCTTCATTTGTATAAAAAAAAGGTTCAAATCCATTGGCATCTCCGGTTCGACTACCGCGACCATGGGCGTGGCTAAATGTGGCGCCGCTGTAATCACGTGCGCTAGAGCGCCATTTTGTGCACCTGAAATTCCCGCAACCACATTGCCATTTTCCTCCTCCCTTTCTTCCACATACATTTCCCCTGGTTCCTGGGTTACCCCTAACCCGTCTATCTCCCCCACCGACATCCGATCGCCTTGATTGTCCATGGCGCGATCTAAAAATTCGGGTTTTATAAAACACAATTTCGTCCGCTTTATAATTTTGAGCGCGTGCAGCGCGCTCCGGGTCGATCTCACTCCCCGACACCAATTGTTACTCTAATAGTACAATTGGTGTTCCAAAATTTGGGCCTAACAAATTTAGTCCCAGGTTCGAATCCCACCTCCTGACAACCAATTGTTACGGACACGGTTTTTGGATGTTATTTTACCGAGCGGTGGTGTATTTAACCGCGTACCGAACAGTTACTCCCCGATTAGAACCCGATTCCAACCGAACGTTGACTAATCGCGCTACAGATATTCAATTGGGAAACCTCTAAAGCGACCGAAAGAGAAGAAGAGAGAAGAAAGACAGAGTTTGGAGGAAGAACAGATTTATTATACACACACACGCAATATTTTAGAGCGACCAATATTATTTACAGCAATAGATGGAAAAGAGCAGTCACACAGTGCATTGTTAACTTATTCTATTTCATTTACTTAATCCCCAAGACAAACGAGTAGGACAGGACGTTCACACTCACACGGTGGATATTGCAGGCAGGTAATGGCTCGAGGAGTCGAGGTTGATTGCTTGAGAGGAAGGCAAAGTCGGAGGCCGCAGCACCCCTCGCGGTTTTGGCGGGAAAACCTCCGTCGCGTATCCGCGGCCGTCACGCGCTGGCTCGGCACACCTGCTCCTCTTCCTGGGGTGGAGCCGTCTCCCTCCGTTCAGCGCGTCTCTCCAACGACAGGGGGGTATTGCAGGCAGGCAGGTAGGTAGGTAGGTAGGGCTTGCGGTGGATTGCGCTCCTCTTCCAGGTCATCCCCCAGCGTATCTCTCAAGGCCTCTCTTTGGTGCAGCCTCGTTGCTCCTCTCCAGTCATCTCTCATCTGCACTCAACTCGTAAAGCAGTCCCCTGCAGTCGCTTTTATCACCTCCGGCGGAATTAAGCCGCCGGCTCCGAGGGCACGCCTACCGGGTCACTCACCGCGGTGTTGATTGGCTGTTAGGGCCGGTTCACTCCTGCCCTCTTCTGACGAGGTGGAGCCACGCCTTTCTTCTCCAACCTTACCTCGTGGCCAATGGTGGTTTGAAGAAAACCAGCCAAAATGCGGAAGGCAATTGGAAGGGAGGTTTTGGGGAAATTGGAAGGGCCTACGCTTATTTTGTTTGATACAATGCAAAGTCAATCTAGTGGAAAACACATACTTAGCCTACATGGAATAAGGAAATACACTATTTAAAAGATATATCGTGACCTGCGTGTATGTTCTATGAAATTAATTAGGAGGACGGCTGCGACCATTATTTACATTACCAGGATGTTACCATACCAAAACCATACTCTTCACATCCGTTACCCTTCCTCCAAAATTGTTACACTCCTCAAAACCCGTTACACTTCTCAAAACCCGTTACACTTCTCAAAACCCGTTACACTTCTCAAAATCGTTACACTATATATATATACCTATATATATATATCTATATATATATATATTAATATATATATATATATATATATATATATATATATATATACCTATATACCTATATATATATATATACCTATATATATATATATATATATACCTATATATATATATATATATATATATATATATACCTATATATATATATATATATATATATATATATATATATATATATATATATATATATATATACATATACCTATATATATATATATATACCTATATATATATATATATATATATATATATACAGATATATATATATATATATATACCTATATATATATATATATATATATATATATATATATATATATATATATATATATATACAGATATATATATATATATATATATACCTATATATATATATATATATACCTATATATATATATCTATATATATATATATATATATATATATATATATATATATATATATATATATACCTATATATATATATATATATATATATATACCTATATATATATATACCTATATATATATATATATATATATACCTATATATATATATACCTATATATATATACCTATATAT
>NC_136268.1:93034797-93254797 GCF_964187855.1 Myxine glutinosa
TTTTGTTTCAGCTTACTTACTTCCCTCTGTTTTCTTTGAAAGGTATTTGTTGTGCTTGTGGTTATTAAACAGCTTTTCTTTGGCTCTCTTTGAACATCGTTTTTTAGATGGTCAAGCATCTGGTGCAATGCCAGCCAAATTTTGGGCATGACAATTGATACCCTTCAGTTTATTGTGGGTGGTGCAGCATGTATGTATGGATAGGTACCAAACCCATGGGCAAATTAGGGGGGAAAAGCTAATGCTGGAACCTTTTCTTTCATGTAAAAAAAAAAAATTAATTATTCAACGCTCAATTTTTATACAACAATAGTCTATCTTGAGCAAGTTGTATAAGAACTGGCATCGATACTGATCAAAGCATTATTGGTTAAATTGAGATGATCACCATTCACAAGTGCTGTAGAAGAGGTTGTGTCATTCAGTCATTTATAAAGAGCATAAAATCGACAACTTCTTACATCATACTGTCTGTATAATTTGGATAAGCCTGTTTTTCACATACTTGTGTTTAAATAATGTACCAAGTTCAAAAATGTCTGAATTTGAGTGATCTTGAGCATTCACATATGCAAACAACTGCTGTCACTCAAACTAACAATGAACGTGTTGAAAAGATAATGCTAGAGAATTGCTGTGGGTTATAAGTGAAACTGCAGAATAATTTGTCGGTTGCAAGTGTCAAAAGTAATTTCTCACTTTAAATTCAATAATGTTTGTGCAAGGTGCGTCAAACATTGCTTTTGCGCTTGATCAAAAGGCAACTCGTGCACCCATTGTAATAAAACTCCTGGCATGTAACCGGAGGGCAGGCGAATATGTATTACTAAAGGTACACGTGGTGATGTAATTGTCGTGCAGTAAATACTATAGCTTTTGGAAGGAAATCATATGTCAAATTGTCAAGCATGCAGAAGTGAAACGCTAAGCAAATGAAATCTACGCCATGTAGCAGATTGTCGTCCGATCTTATGTTTCAGGAGGAGCCGTATGCAAGACTGAGGATATGGTGGGAAAATGTTACTGTTAACAACATAAGTGGTCAAGGAAGAAAGCCCCAACTTGTATACTTTCTGTGAACGACCTAGCTGAAAGTACAGGTTTTTAACAAACATTTTGAATGAATGATCGTTTTAAGGCCATATTTTCCCTGCTACAGCAGGGGTTTAAAAAAAACATTTTAAGAACAGTAATGTGCATTATTCTTTTCTAATCCTTCTGTGGGTGTGACACTTTATTGAATGACGACCAAGATGAACGCATGACTACTAGCTAATTATATCACATGACTATCCCAATGCTTTTTGGAAGAAAGAAAAAACTGGGGGGGAGGGGGGAGGTATTTGCTCCTGCCCGTCCACCAAGGAATCTCCTAAACAGTTGGGCAGAAATTCACTAACCTTGGTAGTTGTGATCAACAAATGGCATAAAGATGCAAGAGCAGCCATTTTTGGTCTTGACCCTCCCTCCCCCCCCCCCCCCCCCACCCGCCCTCCCTCCCCCTTGTGGTGTCGTCAAAAGGTCAAATACCGAAAAATGCAATTACGGGCACATTTTAAAATCCAAGTTTAAGTGCAATCAACATTGCTAGACACATGAAATATTTAACAATTATATTGGGATTTCACTTCCGGTTGGGGATTTCAGGTTCACAGGTCAAAAGGGGGGGGGGGGGGGGCGGGGTGGATTTTTGATTCAACATTTGGATCGTTCCTTGTCGTTTTTTTTAAAAAAAAAATTTTTTTTTTTATTTATTTATTTATTTGGATCGTTCCTTGTGGAATTTTTTGCCATCTTTCAACTTTGTTTTAAGTGGGAAGCGTGGGGATTTGCGATGGCGTGCCATTAACTTCAACAGTTATTAGGTTTACTCTCCATGAAATGGAGAGGAAACCTATTATTACTGCTAGAGTTTTTCTTATTATTATTATTCTTCCGCCCTATTTTGCACCTCCGAAAATTTCATAATTAATGTTCTCAGCAACCGCTGGTCGGATTGACAGGAAATTTTCCTCAAATGGTCGTCTCGGCTGGTAGAATTTCATATTGCTAATTATGACGTCATAGGTCACGTGGTATGGGCGCCATCTTGTAAAACACATCCAACTTTGCCCCTCTGTATCTCCGAAACGGCTAAATGGAAAAATTTGAGGAATGGCTCACTCTAAAGAACTCTGCAATGGGAACAAAAGATGTGTATCGAGTATATTAAAAATGCTAACGTCAAACGTTGAGGTTAGAATTCGTCAAACAAAAAATTTTCTCCCCCGAAAATGGGATTTTTTCCCCAGATGCTTATTTAAAAAAAACTCAGATTGCAAAAAGTTTCGAAGTCATACGTCACATAGTTCGGCCGCCATCTTGTTTTTCGTGAAAAAACACGAAAAACCCATTTTTCTCCAACGGCTGAACGGATCGAGCCCAAACTTGGCATGCGTATTCGCATACCCATGACGAACAAAAACGTCAGCGAGCACGACGTTATCCGACACATGGTTTCAGAGTTATGACGTTTTAAAGCTCAAACTAGAAATGGTATCACCTCCATAATTTGTGGAGATATCGAGTGGAAACTTTACACATGTGTTCCGCATGGGGGGATGTTTCAATGTTACTTCAGACGTTTTGATAAGTCACATGGTTTGGCCGCAATAAATAATGGAAGTTAAATTTTAAAAAGCTTGTAACTCTTGAACCACTGCATAGATCGACTTGAATTTTTAAAGCAATGTTGCTCTCATCAAGCGGAACAAGTGTGCAAAATTTAAAGATGATTGGATGCACGTTCTCGAAGCTATAAGTCTTTATTGTTGAAAGAAGAAGAAACACCGATTTGTCCTTCCAGAACGTGCTCACGATAACGCAATCTCCCGCGGTCATTTCAACCTCAAATGAAATTCCAATTGCAGATTTACCAATAGGTGAGGCATATTAACAAACGAATGAAACAGATTTGGTCAAATTCTGACTTTTTTAACTCGGTCGCATTTCACTGAAAGTTATGAGCTACTGAAGAAGAAGAAGATGTCCTTCCAGGACGTGATCAGTAGACTACGGATTTTTATGTTAAGAAAATAGGCCTTTTATGTTTTGAAAAGCGGAAATTTTTTTTTTTTATGTGAAAAAATCCCGAAATATTTTTTTCCCCCGTTTTATTTATTTTTTATTATTACCAAATTTTTCAGAAATCGGTCAAAAAAAGAACAAAAAATGGTAAGCTTTTTCCTGCACAACATTAAGCACTCTGGGCTAGTAAACAGGTAAAAAATGACGTTCAGGTACCTTTATTGCAACCGCATTGTTTGATAAGTAGAGGACTAGAAGAAATTGCAAGACCCTTTTAGGAACGGTTAAAGTAGGTGTTTGAAATCATTATCTTGGTAATGTTCTCCTTGGTGAGGCGGTGTCGGCGGTCGGTGAGGACGTTTCTGTAGACGGAGAAGGACCTTTCCACGTCGCCGCTGACGATGGGGCAGTACCTCAAGAGGGGGATGTCGGCAAGCTTGACTCCAGCCGGCACACCAACCTCAGATCCGTGCTGATCTCCATCCAGGATCAAAGCCACTGTCCTCAGCACACCAATGTCGGGATTGCGCTGCAGCACCGCCTTGAACTTGGTGAGCAGGATCTCCTTACGGCAGCCTCGGATCTTTTCGAGCTCCTCCTTGGCCTGATCAAGGAGCTGGAAGGCCTTGGCCAGCTCCATGCCGGCCTCCTCCAGCTGCTTAAGGATCTTCGGGATGAACGACACGTGGGCATTTAAGAAGACCAAACTGAGCTTGATGTCTGCCTTTCCGAACAGGTCCTTGGCACTCCGGATTGCCATCGCGTCGTCATCGTTCAGCTGGTCCACAATGTCCTTGACGGCCTCGAAGTGCTCAGCGTAAAACACCGCGGCGTCGATCCACGTCCCCCACCGAGTCAGAATGGGCTCCGGGGGGGAGAGAAAGATTGGGCTGCTGCTCCTTCCAAAGGACAACACGCGACGGGGCTTTGACGAACACCTTCTTCGTCGTGGCAATCAGGTCGTTGACGTCCTTGAACATTTCTCGGACTGTCTCGCAGACACGGTGGAGCGCGTGGGCAACGCAAGTCACATGCAGCAAGTCCGGGAAGAGTTCTTTCAGGGCATGGCCGGCCTTGATCATATAGGCTGCGGCGTCGCTGACGAGGACCTTGAGGCACTCCGGCTTGAAATCAGGCCAAAGATAGCGCAGCGTGTCATTGACTGCGCGCACGATCTCCCCAGAGTTGGTCTTCTCCAGAAACATGCACTGGACGAGGTGGGGACGAAAGTACCCCTCCTTGGACAAGCGTCCCGCGATGATGTTGGCCACATATCGACCTGCCGAATCGGTCGTCTCGTCGACGGACAGCCAGATGGGCTGCTGTCCGAGGTCGGCACGGATCCCCGCCAAGGCCTCGGCGTAGCACTTGTTGAGGTAGTGCTTTCGAATCCAGCTTTCATCGGGGATCTGGAGAGTGATGTGCTTCTCCAGGAACGACCGGAGGGCAGGGTTTTCCAATTTCGACCATGTGATGCCAGCGGCCAACATGGCCTGGCACAGCTCCTGAGCCACGACGTCGCACTTGTGCCTCTTTCCGCCACCAAAGTCCTCCATGGTGGCTTGCGTGACCGTCCTCTTCTTCTTCAAGGCCAAGTTGTTCTTGTGGCGGTCTCCTCGGACATGTTGGGCCAGCTCAGACTTCTGCTTCGCCCGGAAAGTCTTTTCACAAGCTCGACAGAAAGCCGTGTCACTCGACACGTACTTGAAGGTGGCCCCATCGCCGCCAGCGTTGAATTCCTTCAGCCACTTGTCACGAAGAGCAGCACTCATCTTGATAGGAGACTTGTTCACACTTTGTGTACACTCTCTCACTGTAGTACACCGCCTCACTGCTGTACACGCTGGGGACGCAACGCACGCAAGTGGATGCAACGTTTTGTTTTTGAGATCGATCGCAGTTAAAAATTTCGATCGCAGTTAAAAAATTCGAAAAATTCCCTATTTTTTTTAGCATTGCCAGACATTTTCGACCAAAAAGGGCATTTTATTTTATTTTTCCCGAAAAAGGGCGAAATATTTTTTTTCCCTGAAAATAGCAAAATATTTTTTTTGCACGCAAAAAAGCGGTTTTATGTGAAAAAAATTTTTTTTTTTTCACATAAAAATCCGATGTGCAGTGATCACTATCACACGATCTCCCGCGGTCATTTCAACCTCAAATGAAATTCCAATTGCAGATTTGTCAATATAGTCCGGCAGCTAAGCTAAATATAGCATAACAATTGTGCATTTTGTGAGGAAAGCACCAAATTTGGCACAGTAGTAGACTATCATATTATGAAAAGATCTGGATATTGGGCCATCTCAGATTCAGAGATATGATTTTTGCAAGATTTGCAGATTTTGCAGATTTGCAAGCTGAGATTGCAACGCCAGGGACGGCCGACTCCTTCCTGCGAGCTGCCCACGTCACCCGCACAAGAAGAGCTCATCAAATCACTCCAGCGGCACTGCACATCCTGCAACACCGTGCGTATGAACGCCACTGTATGACATATGCTGATGATGCAGAAGACCTGCCTGAGTTTGAAGACTGGTGCCACCAGAGAGGAGAAGACATTCCCAACTTTCAGTACTGGGCAACTGTGCTGGAACTAGAGATGTTGGTACTGGTCTACGTGCGTTCTCTGCGGCAGGCTTCATTCACGATGTACCTTGATGCCCTGACAACTGGTCCCACGGTTCCATGCCTTAGACCACACACACTATGCCAGGTGGGTCCCTGTTCACCTGAGGGACATGGTTGCACTCCTAATGAAGCACCCAGATGTAGCCAGAGAATTCAGGGCTGGCAACTTCACTGTACAGAAGACGAAGAAGGTGTTCTCTTCGATCCCAATCGAATCGAAATCTTGCAAAAATCAAATCTCTGAATCTGAGATGGCCCAATATCCAGATCTTTTCATAATATGAGTCTACTAGTGTGCCAAATTTGGTGCTTTCCTCACAAAATGCACAATTGTTATGCTAAGTTGTCCCACTAATAGGTGAGGCACATTAACAAACGAATGAAACAGATTTGGTCAAATTCTGACTTTTTTAAACTCTATCGCATTTCACACAAAGTTTTGGGCCACTAAAGAAGAAGAAGAATCGTTTGGCTTCTCAGATAAAATAAATAATTCTGTCTCTGCAATTTCAGGTTAATTTTCTTTTTAAAATGGCTTTTTCTGCAATCAGTGCATGGATTGACATGTGTGGGTGTGGGTTTGGGGGGGGGAGGAATGTGTGTGTGTGTGTGTGTGTGGGGGGAGGGGGGGGGTGGAATGTATGTGTGTATGTGGGGGGTTGAGGTGTGTGTGGAGGAGGGGGGGTTGGATGTGTGTGTGTGTGTGTGTGTGTTAGGGGTGGGGGTATGTGTGTGGGGGGGGGGGGGGAGGGTCTGTGTGTGTGGGGATGTGCATGTGTGGGGATGTGCATGTGTGGGGATGTGCATGTGTGTGGACGTGTTTGTGGGTGTGTATGTGTGGGGGGGGGGGGGTGGGGGGTGGATATGTGTGCATGTTGGGGTGTGGGGGGGGGGTGGATATGTGTGCATGTTGGGGTGGGGGGGAGGGGGGTTGGGGTGTGCGCGTGGAGGAGGGGGGTGTTGGATGTGTGTGTATGTGTGGGGGGAGGGGGGATGTGTGCATGTGTTTGTGTGTTAGGGGTGGGGGGATGTGTGTGTGTGTGTGTGTGATAGAATTGTGAGGAACAGAAATGAAAAAACGAGGTGTGTGTGTGTGTGTGTGTGTGTGTGTGTGTGTGTGTGTGTGTGTGTGTGTGTGTGTGTGTGTGTGTGTGTGTGTGTGTGTGTGTGTGTGTGTGTGTGTGTGTGTGTGTGTGTGTGTGTGTGTGTGTGTGTGTGTGTGTGTGTGTGTGTGTGTGTGTGTGTGTGTGTGTGTGTGTGTGTGTGTGTGTGTGTGTGTGTGTGTGTGTGTGTGTGTGTTAGTGTGTTAGTGTTAGTTAGAATTGTGAGGAACAAATGAAAAAACGAGGTGTGTGTGTTGGGGGCGTGCGTGTAGGGGGGATGTGTGTGGGTGTGGAGGGAAGTGTGTGTGCAGGGGGGGGGGGGGTTGGTGTGTCTGTGTGTGTGTGGCGGGGGCGTGTCAAAGTGGGGTTGTATCAAAAGTGGGTGCGAGTAAACCGGTCATCACTGCCAGCAGGTTTAAAGTGGCAGTTCTAGTTATTATTATTATTTATTAAACATCTTCTCACTATCTGTGTTGGACTGGCACTTGGTTCTTCAATTGGAATTGTAAGCCTGACATGAGCAACTCCACGGGCGTTGGGAATTGGTGCCTAACCTGGATCGGAGGTCACATAAAACCACACCAGTTCATCTTTGGTACATCACTTGGCACCCATCCTATTCGACGGCCGAGATTCGGCTGCAGCAACAGATTCTCCTTGGAGCTTCTGTATGCCAGAAACTAAGTAACAGACCTGTTGGCCTGGTTGTTGGACGTGGTCCTGGTGGACGATGTATTGTCTCTATAAACAGCCCGTCACTAAGCTGGTGATTGTTCGGGTTGTAGATTTGACTCTGTATCCACCCTGAGGTCCAGCATTACCTTGTGTTATATTGCACGCATATATGTAACCATACTACTTTAACGGCCCCAATTATTCCCCCATTCTTGTATGGTTGGCTGGCAGAACGTTCCACCCCACCACCACCACCTTCCCCAACTCTCAGAACTGGTTTTGCAGGCCTAGCATTCACCAGGAATTTGTCATTTGTTCAGGGTGCTGGCGATAATTACCTTGCTCTTCTTGCTCGATAATTATCTTGATAATTTGCTTGCTCTTCTCAAAGGACACTTAGATCATTGACGTCTACCAACTAATGCCAGCAGATGCGACACCCAGTTTGATCTCCATGTGGGGGAGGTCACACATTAATGTATTACCTTCCCTGTAAAACACCAAGATGATTATTTCACTGCACTCGCGAAATGAAAAGCAGGGTTAAGCGATCGGGTGCGTACATACGTCTGCATTTTTAAAATGCATTTTATCGGCAACCGTTGGACCGATTGGCACAAGATTTTCACCATAGTATGTGTCTATTCGTGTCGATTTTTTTTTTTCGAGTGATAATTATAACGTCATCGGTCACATGGTAAGGGTGCAATCTTGGAAGAGCATAAAAACTTTGACCTCTATCTCCGAAATCGCTCCATGGAAAAAAATTGAAACATGGCTTATTGGAAATAACTATTGGGAAGAAGCGTTAATGATGACTGTGCCTTCATTATGACGTCATTCGACAATTGCAATGCTTTCGTCTGATTAGTTTGAAATTTATTGAGCATGATCTACGCAACAATTAGTATATTTGAGAATGTGAATTTATGATATCATAGGTCACATGGTCTGGCAGTCATATAAGATCAAATTTCTTTTTTTACCTTAAACAGAAGAGTTGGCTTACACCAAGTCCTTCTCAAGATTGGTATTTTATGAATATCATCTTGTTATTGGGTTGATACTTGGACCTTGGCAATACAGCTTGGAGGAGTGTGCATACATGTAAATGATGCTTTATCGCATTTTTATTGAAAAAAAAAATTGCATTTATTCTGCAGGCGACATGGGCGTGGGGAAGTCGTGTTTGCTTCACCAGTTCACGGAGAAGAAATGTGAGTAATCTGTGCAACATACCCATTCTAGGTTGTGTATTCAATATGCTTATTCAATGTTTTTCTGTAAAATAATTTTCATTGCAATGCAAGAATGTAACTTTTCGGCTCATCATTGAGATATTGTTTTGAAAATGATTTGGGGTTTAATCAAGGGTTAATTATTTGATTCTGTTTATGAATGTCGGCTTAAGTGTATCGGATGTTCCTTGTTACCCTCGGGCCGAGCCCCAGAGTCCCTATATACTAGGACAGTGTTGCTCAAACGGTGGGTCGTGACCCCCAAGGGGGCTATGAATGGGTTTCTGGAGGGGCCGTGAGCTGTCTGTGTTAAGTAGTTTCACAAGTCCTAGTGATGTTCGCAATGACTTAACTATGTGAACTTGCATTCTCAAGATTAGTAGGGGTCGAAACTAAAGCCAGAAACGGGTTGTTCGATGTCTAGATCGAGCTACGATGTTCGCAGCGTCAGACTAGTCCCAAAATTGACCTGTGCAAAAAAAAAAAACAAAAAAAAAAACTAGCGGCCAGATTCCAGCCTTTTTTGTTCCTTGCTGTAATCAGGGTTGGCACAAATGGGCCCAGTCCAGTTTTAACCCCTGTAGTCGTGGCAACCAAATACCAGGCCTGGTGGGTCATTTGGTAAATCCAGCTGAGAAACACCATACAGTACTATGAGTAGCAGCAACAGGCAATTTGATGCCATTTTGTTTCCATCAAGCGTAGCGCACTGAACACGTTCCCATTTTGCGTGAAGCGTAATGTCGGTCTTTCTCTGTTCCCAAAAGGAAGATATTAGTTGATGCTTCTTTTTTTTTTCCTTGCACCGTGTCAGAATTAGCATATGATCAGACAGACGGATCGAGACAAATCGCACAAACTGTGCCAAAATGGTGTAATGTGCGAGTATAGGTTCACACTGACGGGTGCCTAATTTGAGGTGTAGAGAGTAGAATAAAAACATATAGTAACAGAATGCATAAATTTGAAAGAATTTGAAGGAAAGTGAAGAGTTGAGAGAGAGAGAAGAGAATTGGAAAATATCACAATTATGAGTGGGGGGCGGGAGGTGGGAGAGAGGTTGGAAAGGTTTATTCTGATAGCAGATCCTTACCTACCGTAGCAATTTCCTGGCGAGGGTGTTACTTGGTGGTTTGCCATTCCTTTCCCAACAGTTGGTCAGGAATTTTTTATTTGACCATGGTGCTGGCGATAGCTCACCTTCTCTTCACGAAGGAAGTCGTCTGACACTGAAGGACACTGGGATCTTTAACGTCCACCAACTAATGCCAGCAGACAAGACACCGGATTGGATTGAATCACCCTGCCTGTAAAACCCCGGGATGACATTTGGTTTTTTGGGTCAGCATTTGAACTCGGTTTAAACAGCTAAGAGACGAGTTTGTGTACCTCTGAGCCATCCTGGCAGATCTTGAGAAGATGCAGACAGGGAAAGGAATGGGGTTTTTTTTTTTGTTGTTTTTTCTTCAATCAGACAGAATAGGATAGAATTTTTTTTATAAAACAAAGAAGGAACAAAAGTTGCTGCATTAAAATGAAGATGAGCTATTCGTGAAGGGGCTATCTTTTTTTCCAACCTTCTTTTCACTTCAGTGCTGTACCACTGAAAACATGAATATGCATGTAATCCTTCATTCTTTTATATTCCCATTAAATGTCTCATCATAAATTGTTTCCCTTTTCCTACAGTTCATTAATACGCTCTATTACTATTCTTGTTTTCTCCCTCTTCTTCCGCTCTTCTGATTCCCCTACGTTTTTTTTAATGCTTTCAAATCGTGCCTCATCATTCCGATATGTCATATAAAACCTCATTGCCAAATAATACAAACTTTTTTTTTTAATCTTGGTGCTCTCTCCATCTTTGTTCTCATTCTTTCCTCTACCCTAATTTTAGTGTCACTTGAATGCATTCAAACCAAACCTCAGTATTCAACCTATGGCACAAGACTTTCTGGCACTTTTCAATGGAATTTTGCTAGTCACATAGCCAAAGGTCACTCAATAAGTGGGGAAAATATAATATAGATGCAATTTTGGAAAATATAGATGTAATTTTACTTATGCAGTACAATATAATAGTTTGAATAAATGCATAAACTTACAACATTACACACACCACACACGGCGTGACATGTTTACTTGTTGCAACTTTGCCAGGATGTTCATGATATGTCATGCATTAGCGATACATGTTCGGTGATTTATGTCTGTTTATGAGTTGTAATCATATTGTAGTTGGCAGTAGGGTACAACACCACATAAATGTACACACACAGAAAGACAACTTACCTGACACAAACATCTACAAAGTTGGTTTCCATCTCGGGCGACTAACTTTATTTTCCATTTTTTTTCCCCCTTCCAGCATGTGGAGGGAATGCATGTAAATTTTAAAACTTATATCTGATAAATTGGTGCATCCAATAGCACAGCATCCTGTCGTTTCAAAAATAGAGGTCTCAATGGAAACAAAATGACGCCTATGGACCCACGTCACCAGGATTTTTTTGTAACTTGTCCTGATGCTACTCGTATATCATGTCTCTTTTCATTCTGTAATTAATAATCTTAATCCTTCACCCATTGTAATTGCCCTCCTCCCCATGTGACCGTGTCAAAATGGTGGTTCCGCATGTGCAAGCCCAATGAGACTGTCAAAATGGTGCACAGCTTTTCACACATATGAACTTGGTGTGTCTGTGAGTGGCCACTGCAGCTGCATTGACCTGGAGGAGACGTTTGAGCAACTTTTTTGCTGTGGAAGTGTATGTTTCGCCCTCGTGGTGTGGGGAAAGCCTCACAATAGGGAGTGTGCGTTGTTGGGATATTTGTGAGCCGTGAGTGCACCAAGTCGGTCAAGGAGGGAGTCCACTAAATCGGCCGAATCATGAGTGATCACAGGAGTCGGAAATTTCAGTGCCCCACGATGTGATTGCCAGTGCGAATGGACGCCAACAGTCAAGTGAGAGCCAGTACCCGAGACGAGGTCAGTGTCTCGTGCTGTCTCACATTCCATCTGCAGCATGAGCCATGCGTCGTCCCATTTGCAAGCCCATCCAACCCTCAGACACCAATGACTGCTCCCTCCAAATACACCTAAACAAGTCTACGTGTGCGACAACAGTGTGTGCCAGGAAGGACCCACAGTGGGAGCCAAGGAGGGCCTCACAAATAGTTTGACACCGAGAGGGAGACACTTCGGATTTGCTCCAAGATATTGAGTGCCATAGCAGGCTAAACCAGCAGAGTCCTGAATCTGGGCCACACTACCCAGCTAGCTATTTGTGCAGAGTATAGAGTTGGAAGAATTCATGAGGGCCTTGCCCAAATTTGTAAGATGAAACCAGCAAGCTAGGCAGCCAGTAAATAGGTCTTTAGGACTACCATTGTGGGATTTATTTTTGTGTACATACAATGCCAATAGAAAGTCTATACCCGCCTTTCAAAATTTTCACCTTTTGTTGCCCTATAGCCTGGAATTAAATTGCATTAAATCGGACTTTTTCCACCTTAATTTACACATTGCAACCCACAACTTCAAAGTGAATAACAAATTCTACAAATTTCAGAAAATTAATTTAAAATGCAAAACTAGAATATCTTGGTTGGATATGTTATAATAGCAATTGTAAATTAGCTCGGGTGTAACCAATCACCTTCAAAATCACACACCAAATTAATTGGCTTCCACTTGTGTTAAATTGTTGTGATTCTGATTATTTAAGAATAAAATCAACTATTCCTGTAGGTTTCCTATGCTGGGTAGTGCATTTCACAGCAACGACTCAACCATTAGCACCAAGGAGCTTTCAAATGACCTCCGGGATAAAATTGTGGAAAGGCACAGAGCAGGGGATGGGTATAAAAATATTTCAAAGGCCTTGAATATCCCTTTGAGCACAGTCAAGACGATCATTAAGAAGCTGAATGCATATGGTACACCAACACTATGCCTAGATCGGGCCGTCCCTCCAAACTGGATGACCAAGCAAGGATGAGACTGATCAGAGAGGCCAACAAGAGGCCAATGGCAACTTTGAAAGCGCTACAGGCCTTTATGGCAAAGACTGGTCACTGTGTGCATGTGACAACAATATCCGAAGCACTGCACAAGTCTGGCTTGTATGACAGGGTGGCAAGAAGGAAGCCATTACTCAAAAAAGCCCACCTTGAGTCCCATTTTGAGGTATGCAAAAAACAACTCCAGAGATTCTGAAGCCATGTGGCAAAAAGTTTTGTGGTCTGACGAAACCTCTGGAAATGTTTGGCCTAAATGCAAAATGTTAAGTTTAGCATACACCCAACACAGCACATCACCCAAAGAACACCATCCCTACTGTAAAGCATGGTGGTGGCAGCATCATGTTATGTGGATGTTTCTTGTTAGGATAGAAGGGAAAATGGATGCAGCAAAATACAGAAAAATCCTGGAGAAAAACATGCTGCCCTGTGCAAGAAAACTGAAATTGGGACGGAAGTTCACCTTTCAGCATGAAAGCAACCTGAACCACGCAGCCAATGCTGCACTGGAGTGGCTCAGCAACAAAAAGATAAATGTCCTTGAGTGGACAAGTCAGAGCCCCAACCAAAATCCAAACGAAGATCTGTGGCATGACTTGAAGATATGGCCAATGCTCCCCACACAACTTGACTGAGCTTGAACAGTTTTGTGCAGAAGAATGGGAAAATATTGCCCAATCAAGGTGTGCAAGGTTGGTATCGATGTATACCAAAAGACTCAGCTGTAATTGTTGTTAAATGTGCTTCCACCAAGTATCAACTCAGGAGGGGGGGGGGGGCGAGGAATTTTGAAAGGGTGGGGGGGGGGGAGGTAGACTTTCCTCGTAGAAGAGTGGTTGAGACTCGTGGAAGAGCTAGTACATTGAACGGATCAGGACGCAAAAACGCATGCATGGGGTGGACAAGATGGATACAGAAGGAAACTCCAAAGAGGAAAAACTGGAAAATTGGAAAGGGGGATTTGTGTGGTGTTAGGGAGGGTAGAAAAGATCATGGTTTTTTATTGTGGACAATCTGATGGTGGTGAATAGCAGTCTTGAAGATGTGGAAGTCGATTCCACAAGTGGGGGGTGGAGGAAAATTAGGACCGTGATCCTGGACATACATATAAGGTTTCACCAGTCGGGTGTTGATGGTGGACCATGTGAGCCCTGCAGAAACCTGGTGGAGGGGTGGGGGATGGGGGACGTATCACAGAAATAACTTTTCCCCACTCATTATGCATTTTGTACTCTGGTTTAGAATCGATTATCTCATGCACACTATACAATGTTCAGCCATTAGTAAGGACAGAATAGGGTAATTGGTATTTGAGAGGTCCTTTTGAGTCCCAAATTTCTCAATGAGGGTCTGTACCACCCGGTCACCCTCTCCACCAGGGTCTGTACCACCCGGTCACTCTCTGCACCATGGTCTGTACCATTCTGTCACCCTCTCCACCAGCGAGCCAGGCAAGTCCCCATCAGCCCTTTTAAGTTGATGGGCACATCAACATTTCCTCCCCAGAGTGAAAGAATGGGTTGGAGATAACCACCCTTTCCACACTGCTAAACCACCTGCTAAAATCTGCAGCCAACCTTCACCTTAATTGCTGCCTGTTGCAAGCAACATCGGTGCTGGCAAGCCTGCTGCAAGACCAACCTTCTGCCAATGGCCTCAAAAATAAACACTTGCTGTCTTGCAAATGACTTTTATTGTGGCCCCATGGCCAATGACTTGTTTTGTGCTCCAAAACCATTACTATTGTGCAGTAACAAGCTATTACCACAAGAACAATTGTGCCTCCGTCGTGAACTCGAACTTTTATTTTAATTTTGCCTTCTCCATGGACTCTGAACTTTTGATTGCCATTGTTTACTGTGCTGTGAACTCTTGCATGCCAAATATTTATCCACAGAGCCACTTTTATTTTTATTGTGCTTGGTGAAATTCCATTTGGAATTGATAAGTGTGCTTTGGACACTTATTGACAAGTCTGAAGGAAAATATCCTGGCTGAGAGAATAGGCGCATGACAGCATCCACTACACTGTGAATGTTTTGGGCGTTACAGAAGGATAGAAATGTCTTTTCCATCCTGACCCAGCCCAGCTTTGGGTGAGGCTTTGGACGAGTGAGTAGAAGGATGCAGTAATATTGCAAAAATGCCATGGGGGTTAGCACAGGGTTAATTCTTAATTGTGTCGGTGAATGTTAGCGTGTTTTGTAACGCAGTTAGAAACAACTAGGATTGGGTGTATAGGAACTTCCTTGTTTCCCCAGCACCTGTCTTTCTTCCTTTTGAATTTGAACTTCAGGGTAAAGGTATGGACTGAAGTTGGTCATCACCTCCCCCTTGTCTGGTAACTTGTCAAAAGTGAGAGGATCTGATGTTATTATTTACGAGTCAAACAAGGTGCTACATGATTATAGCATTTAAGTTGAAGCCGGAGTGAAATTTTTTTTTTTTTTTTTAAAGGCGTAGTCCATATGTATGTCCCCTCAAACGTATACCAATCAGAGCTGAGGATCTGGTCACATGACAGGGTGATGTGATTACGTCTGTTATTATGGCGGTCCGGTGGCTGACTCCGCACACCACCATTTTGATTCCAATTCGTTCATGCCGAACATATCGTTGAACCTGTCATATATCGCAATCGCCATGCTCTACCTTGACGTTTTTCATTCAGTGTGAAACAATCAAACCGATTGTTAAAATGACCATCGAATATCGAAAGCATAGACGTTGTGGCTCTTCCAACAAAACTGTACGTATAGACCTTGGCTTTATGCCTCACCTTCAGGCTGCTTCGGGCAAATTAATCCCAGGTTTCTTCATGCAGTTGCATCGTTTCAGTAGTATCGTTTTCGTAATGGTAATAATATAGTAAATATGACCATGACACTTTAATCCCAATGTCATGAACGCAAAGTTAGTGAGTTGAAGCGGTGTATGGTTCATGAATCGATGATAAACGGTGTGCGGTACTAATAACCGTGGAAGTAAGGAATTCGCCTGGTTTTTTGATGGCATGTTATTAACCCAACCCTTGTGGGGTGTATATATATATTATATACACATCTTCCAGGTGTATTACAGTAGATCTTCCCTCAGTTCAGTAAGTAAAACTTTCCTCATGGATGTCGGGATTCCGCCAAATTTCTTTGTTTCATGTTATAAACAGCATTAGCGACTGTTTAAAAAGCTAATCATATGTGTTTGTGGTTTATAATATTTTACAAGCCCGGCTATGCCACTGTTAGACTTTCGGTCTTGTATTTTTTAATTTTTTTCTGGTCAAGGCCACTTTTTCACTTTATGTTAACCTTTGTCAGGTCACAGGTCAAAGGGGAAATTTAAAAAAGGATGAGCATTGTTTAACTCTGCAGACCTGAAAACCCCTGGCAGATGAATAAGTTTTCTAGGAAGCTCTCAGGTGGGTCTGGCAATGGCTCTGCTTCAGTCGGTATGGATTGGCCCAATATTATCCCTGATAATACTCGTCTTAGCTTGGCAGTTGCAAGTAAAATCAATTATTTTTCCTTCCATTTACATGCAATCGGTAATGTTTTGTCACTTATTGCTGCTGTTGTGGCATTTAAATCTGTGTGAGATTATTGTCAAAAGCATGTATATCTTTAATTAAACACGTCTTTAAACCTGGTTGTGACACTCCCTCCTTCCCCCCCCCCCCCCCCCCCCAAACCCCCGTTCCCACCCTGTGCTAGTCATGGCGGACTGTCCACACACTATCGGCGTAGAGTTTGGCACACGAATAATCGAGGTGTCCGGCCAGAAGGTTAAACTGCAGATCTGGGACACTGCTGGTCAGGAGCGTTTCCGTGCTGTCACCCGCAGCTATTACCGTGGTGCTGCTGGTGCACTAATGGTTTATGACATCACAAGGTAAGTGTGTATAAATCCCTGCTATTTGTGGAAAGCTTTTTCTTTGGCCTACAATATTGATGCTATAGGGGTACTGCGTCACCACATTCTGGAAAGTCTGCATTCATGTGTAGTTGTAATTGACAATAAAATTGTGATTTGTGTTGGACTGTTGTGTGTCGATGAAAGCGTTTCATTGCAAATTTGCTTTTTGAACAAGAGACTAACTGACATGCCTTTGTATTTGAGTGGCGCTTGCTCTTGATTCCATGCGTGGAAGAAGTTTCCCGTGAGTAAAATAGATCTCCAGTTTTAGAAACTGGTTCTGTAGTCTAATTTGAGTCGACCTCGACACTTGAACTTTAGGCTGAACTTTAACATTGTATAGGAAGTTGTATTGACTTCCTCACTATAGAAATGACGATCAGATGAAGTTGTTGGCATGTTTAATATTGGTATTTAAAGTGAGTGAAAACAGTCTGAAGAAAACCAAACCACCGTTTAGAGGCCATTCTTCCCCGCAAAGTGGGGGTTGGCCTTTTCGGGGACCATGGTTGTTGTTGTTTTTTGGTCCCCTTTTTGAAGCAATGTTTTACGGCCGGATGCCCTTCCTGCCGCCAACCCTGTTTGTCACCTTTTTACGATAAACAGGGAATTACCAGTGTACTGGTACTCAAATTTGCCGACCTCGGAAGGATGACAGGCTGAGTCAACCCCCCTGGCGTTAATTCAGCGATCGACTGGGATTCGAACCCAGGATCCTTGGATCCTAAGCTGGCACCCTAGCCGCTAGCCCAACACCAGGGACAACACCAGGGACAGTCTGAAGGGAAAATGGTAATCCCCTCGTAGTGAAACGGCCTAAATCCAGAATCACTGCTCACCTTCACTCATTTATTCCTCTTTTTCCCACCTGTGGAACCACCTTCCATGCTCTCGTCAATGTCACTCTTCCCTCCAGGTCTTCAAGACAGCTCTTCACCACCATATCAAGTCATCCCCCCTCCAAAATCATAATCTTTTCTCCACCTGTTAAACCACCCCTACCTCTCCCCTAAATTTTGCTTAAGTATCCATCTTGTCCACACTGTGCTTTCTGCCCTACCCCTCATCGTTACCTGCATCCCTTGTTTGTCTGGCTCAGTCTATTTTCTCCCTCCGCCCTGCTATTGGCGTTTCCTTTCTCCTGCTGTTCACTTTGTTGTGTCCTGATTCCTGATTTGTTCTGTGCCATAGCTCTTCTTTGAGTCTCGACCATGCAGAGTTTTTTAAAATATCCGTCCCCCCTTCTTCCCCGTCCCCATTCAAACAATGGCCCCCCACGTTCGTGGATTCGACATTCACAACACTTTCCAGGAACGTATCCCTCACAAATGTTCGGGTCCAGCTGTATGTGATAAATGGATTATGTTGACTTGAACATGAAAGTAATTTCGGTGTTCCATGAACCACCCTTTTTATCCCTGATCTATAATTGCAAATCAAATGCTACACTTTCATACTTTTCCCCTCCCTTAGTCTTGGTAGCCCTGATAAACTGCAGAACATAAATTCAAACTTGACAAGCTCACAGCATGTCAGTCCTTTTCAGTCAATCCTTTCACAGGATGAAAAAAAAACTGCCAAAAGTGTGAACGACTTTGTCATGATGTTGACCATTTAATTGCAGTCATTTGATTAGATCACTCAGTTGGAACCTCAATTTTTGCTCGATGTCCTTTAGATATTATGGTGGAGGAAATAAAGGAACTGATGTCGGAGCTTTGTGCATTCAAACGCCACCTCTGTTGCAACCTGTTTATTTGGAAACATTGCTCACTCGTGATCCATTCGGTGGTAATAGTACAGAGACACTTCAGAGATGTGTACAATATTTGTCAGTACTGTACTTGGTTTGTAAAACCTTGCACATTGTAACAATTCCTTGGTTACATTTGCTATCCTCTAACTGTGCTTAATATCGTGCATCTCTTTTCCAGGCGGAGCACGTACAATCATTTGAGCAGCTGGTTGACTGATGCTCGGAACCTCACCAACCCAAATACGGTATATCCCCCTCCAAATTGTCCCTGTTAATTGGCAAACCTGGAACTTGTACTGATTATTTCTTATCTTTTTTGGTATCTGCTGACATTTGTAATTCCTTTGAAACCGATGGTCATGTTTTTGTGAAAGTGTGAAGACCCCTTCCATGTTGTAGTCATCCTCAATTTTGCTCGAAGCATATCTCTGCTTGTATTTTAAGTGGGTGGTTGTGGTATTAAAAAGCTTTGAAAACAGCCTCGGCCTGAATACAAAGCATGCGATGTTCACACAAAGTTGATCTTCGACTTCCTTGGCATGCACACTGAGAGCTGGTCAGAGCTTGATCATAAACTTGTGCCTGAAAGGTTTGATGATCTTAATTGTGTTACATTACCTTGGCATCCATCAAAACACATTTCTTGAGTTGTGCATTTCTGGTGTTTGGAAGTGCAGACCCTTAAAAACACCATTAAAACCCTTTTTCAGAAATATTTGCACCCTATGCTGATTATTTTATGACATCTGCATTGGATACTGAATACAAGACATGCGTAAGAATTGATAATCAACCGCATTTGCATTTGAGAGGGACCTTTATAAAGGTCCAAGAAGGGTCTTAATCAGAAATTTGAATCAGAAAATTTAAAAAATTTGTTGGAAACTGCTCTATTCTAATGGTATGAAACAAAAAATTAACATAAAATTTCTGGCCCGGTACTTTCGTAAAAGAAGGCTCAAAGAGGTCAGAAAGGGTCTCGGGAAAATTTTAATTAAAATACCGAGCCTGAGCAAACTTGCACTTCAAATACATCTGAAAGATTTATTTCAGATGTATTTCTGAAATGATGTATTTCCGAGCAAAAACCTCCTGAATAATTTTTTTAATGACGATTGACATCCTCGGTCACATGGTACGTGTGCCATCTTTGAAAACCCGAAAAACTTTTGCACCTCCATATCTGAAAACCACTCCATGGAAAAAATAGAAACATGGCTCATTGTCAAGTACTCCCCATGGGGAACAACATATATTCATGATGTCATCGGTGCCTTCATTATAACATTCATCTTTTCTACACGCACTATTTCGATGAAACTTAACCACAACCTTAATCACCCGTGTTTTACCAAAGTTTGTTCCTGGCATTTAAAAAAAAAAATCAGGGTCTAAGGTGGTCTATGGGATGACTTGCCCCCCAAAATAGGAATTTGCTTTTTTCTCAGAACCTACACACACGATTTCGATGAAACTTCACCACAACCTTTACCACCCGTGATATACCAAAGTTTGTTCATGGTATTTAAAAAAAAATTGTTTTGTCATCGTCTTTGCAGCACAAAACTGTGCTTAGTTCAGCTGTACCCTGCAGTCTGTCCTCTGTTTAGAAGTGCACTGGTCTTCCTCGGTTGAGCGGAACTCTTTTGAGGGAAAAGTGACTTCATATCCATTCAAACTTTCAACATAATAAATATCAAATCTTGAAGAACAGTCTTTGTCGCTGCAGTTTTTACTTCTGCAAGTAGTTGAGTGCTAAAAGTGCGATTTCTGACCTCTTTGAGCCTAAGGGGCCTTCTTATTCAAAAGTGCCAGGGCAGAAATGTTATTTTATTGCATTTTTATGTCATAGCATTAGAATGGAGCAGTTTGCAACAAAAAAAATTATCGGGTGCAGATTTATGACTAAGACCCATCATGGACCATCATGGACCATGGTCCCTCTGATAAGCAAATGCCAGTGATTTTTCATTTCTTACGTGTGTTTTGTATTCAGTATCCAAGGTAGATGTCATATAATAATAATAATCAGGTGCAAATATTTCCGAAAGAGTTTTAAGGCTCTGCCACTTCCAAATACCGGAAATGCGGAACTCAACAAATGGGTTTTGGTGGATGTTGAGAATATAAACACAATTAAGAACATCAAACCTTTGGGGCATGAGTTTATCATTCAACTCTGACCACCTCTTGGTCTAATATTGCTTTGAGGATCTATCAGACATTGTCTGGGTTCAGGTGAGCCATATTGACCTTTGGAAGTAAAGCTCTTATTGCTTGCAAACCAATTTTTTTAACTTCAGTTCGCTCTTTGAAAAGCAAAACCCTTGCATCAATTCGAGGATCTTTAGAAAACACTGATTTGAGAGAGAA
Source organism: Myxine glutinosa (assembly GCF_964187855.1). Classification (NCBI taxonomy): domain Eukaryota; kingdom Metazoa; phylum Chordata; class Myxini; order Myxiniformes; family Myxinidae; genus Myxine; species Myxine glutinosa. The sequence goes on from NC_136268.1 coordinate 93,055,575, forward strand.
CTACATAAATCATTCCTCTGACCAGAATTTGACTTTTTTTTTTTTCCTCTTCTTCCTTTTATTTTTATTTTTACATTGTTGAAAGCATTGTCCTTTACTCCCATATTTACTGGATATTAACAGAGGTTACTTTTAACTTTGCAATTAAAAGTTGGACTGGTGCAGTTATGTTGTTTCTAGCATTACCAATGGGGGTACAAAAGAGGAAAACTTTTTGTCGGTGTGGCTTTGTCCCCAGCCTATAATGAGCACCTTTCCATTGAATATATTGATTGTGTTGATTGCCATTGCATTCTTGCAGGTAATTTTTCTGATCGGAAACAAGGCTGACTTGGAGGCTCAACGTGATGTGACTTACGAAGAAGCCAAACAGTTTGCTGAGGAGAATGGTGAGTAGAAAACTTACTGGTTGTAAAATGGTGTCTGTGTCGGTCAGTCAAAATATATTGTCCTGTCACCAGTGATTCAGACCGCTGGATGACGAATAGCCGAACGTTTTTACTCCTGAGGCGGCAGGCCGAAAATGGTGGTTATGAACGTGCGTGAGATGGAGACTGCGAGACGCTTAACTTAACGGAACGAAAGCAACACGTGTTTATTCCCGAACCCACGAACAAAAACACGACACTAAATTCACCAAATAATTTAATGAAAATAAAGCAAGGGGTGAAAATGTCGAAATAAATGTTGAGGTAAATTAAATTCCTAACTGAGGTACCTCCGCACATGGACTCGAATACGATTACACAGGGGAAAGGTAAGAAAATAAAAATAAATCCCCTTTCAGTCAGCACTTAGCTGGTCCCAATAAGTGGCTAATAATAAGTTCTGTTTGTGAGATCGGCAGTGCAAGGTGGCTCGGAGCCACTCGAGCGGAAAACTTGGCCAATATGGCCAGGTAAAACGTCGCACGTCAAAGGCACCGTGGGTGACAGGGGTGGAGACAGGTCGTGAAGATGGCCCTCTCAATTTCTCCACCTCTTTGTCCTGGGGACGAACAGCGTGGCCTTCAGCTCCATGGCAGAGCACCACCACCCAAAACCTCAAAATCCGCACACAATTGTCAGCACCAAGCGCACAAAAATGGCGAGCTTGTTTTTGGCCAAAACCAAGAACCAGGGTCTCTCGAAGCTTCTCAATGACGTCACACTGACCAATGGTGAAGCTCTTTCCAAATCGCCCCATGCTCAGCCCACAACTACTGGGCCAATCATGACCTTCAAGGGCGTGGCCTGCCGGCTCTTTCTCCACCTCCCCATCGCACCACTCCGGGGGCATGGCCTTTTCGTCATTAGGCCCATTGGGGGGTGGGGCTTCCGATGGGCTCTGCTTGGGTTCTTGCCAGTGTGATAAATGTTGTTTAAAGGAGATTTTCATGGCCAGCTTTGTCAGCAAAACATAAAGGGGAAGTTGCAGAGGGAAAATTATGTACTGGGTAAAATTTGCCTTAATCCCTATAGCTAATTAGCACTGCTTTGCCCCCCTGTGTGAAGACACATAACCAATCCTAAGCTCCAGTTTCCCTACTTGAGTACATCAAGATTTCTCCTACACATCCACTGTCCATGCTACAATTATACAATCCTACCTTCCCTACGGTATCCTTTCACCTACTCCCATTTCACCTACTCCCAAGCCAACACCATGCTTTTAGGGTGTCAGAGAAAGGAGTTTTCTTGGGGAGGAATAACATTTGCAACATTTCTTCTCCCCCACCTGTGTACCATAAATGGCTGCTTTTAAAATTGATGGCATTTTTTTTTAATACTGCAAAATAATTGCTGGATGAAATCACCAGACTCTGGTGTAATGGTTAGAGCGTCCACTCCGAGTCTGGGAGGACAACAGTTTTACTTTTAACCCCGGCCGAATCACACCAAAGACTTTAAAAATGGTACGTGCTACTTTCTTGCTTGATGTTCAGTATTTAAAAGTGTAAGAACACCGACAATCCCCATAAGTTGGCATTCATTGTGAGAAGGAAAATCCTCAGGAAATGCCCCGCTTGAGTGCCCCTGAAATTGATGGCACTCCCCCCAAGCTCCGAGTGCATGTGCCTGTACCACTATGAGCTTAAGATCCTGTAAATAAATCTTAATAGGCCGTTGATCGAGGCATGCTAAGCAAAAAAAAAAAAAAAAGAGGATAAAAAGCAGTTACCCTTAGTTGGAGCAATGAAGCTCATCTTTTTCTCTGACAAAGGGTAAACATCCAAAACGTCAGGTTCTCCTTGCTTCCCACGGCAGTTAAAATCATACCTCTTAACATCCTGTTGATTCCATCCATTTTTCTACCAGTCCACCGACGCAGATTGACATTCGCCAGCAAGACTAGTAGTTCTTCATTCCCAAACTAGAACGGGCACTCGGTAGAGCGCATACCTTCGCCGCAGCTACTTTTGTTGCCAAAATAAAAGACTACAAGATCTGTGTAGCAAAGCATTTTGGCATTAGTTTCATACAAATTGGACACAAATTGACCGCGCTATGGTAAAAAGACGATTTTGACCTTTTCATGACCTTGACCTTGACCTTTGACCCGATCGATTCCAAAATCTAATCAAATGGTTCCCGGATAATAACCTATCATCCCACCAAATTTCATGCGAATCGGTTGAATACTTTTTGAGTTATGCGAATAACATACACACACACACACAGACATACAAATAAATACACAGCGATCAAAACATAACCTTCCGCTTTTGCGAAGGTAATAAGTCTTACGTGATCAAATGTTTTCCTGCCGTGTGTGAAGACCTCTTTCTCATTACAGGTTTGCTCTTCCTGGAGGCAAGTGCAAAAACGTAAGAACAGATTAATTTTGCATTCATGACACCAAGTCCCACAAGTGTGTTGTAGATTTGCATCCATTTTTATATTGTATCAGATGAAAGCAACTTGCCCAAATGGTTGATTCATTACCCTTGTTCAATTCAGGGGCGACAATGTGGAGGAAGCTTTCTTGGAGACTGCGAAGAAGATCTATCAGAACATTCAGGATGGAAGTCTGGACCTAAACGCTGCAGAATCTGGTGTCCAGCACAAACCCGCTACATCCCAACCAGGCCGGCTAGCAAATGAAACTCAGCCAGCTAAGGATGCTTGCTCCTGCTAGATTAAACTTGACCTTGTTCTTCTTCCTTGTCCACTCTTTGCTCTCTGCAGCTTGACTGACCCCCGCCCCCTCCCCACCCCTTCACATTGTGGCCAATGCCATTGAACATCTGCACTCACGATATGGAAATTTGTCCACTAACCCCTGCCTTTCCCCCTCGATTGTGTTTTTGTAACAAATTTGGACTTGTGTTACTGTTGAGACTGCACACTAATTTTTTCCTGAATTATTTCCTCTTGTCTGTGGTGGTGGGAATGGTCTACATTGTCCTTTTGCCATTGTTTGGAGGGTAGATCACATGGCCTTATGAAAATGTTAACTCCGGTTGAGGAACTTTGAGTTGGTTGTTGATGGTAGGAGTGGGTGGGGAGGTCCGGGATGGTGGATGGTGGATAGCATTGGTGTTTGTGCTCGGTGAGATGTCATCTGGTTTTCGCTGCTACTTGTCTCCTTTCTCAGCATGGTGCATTATTATTTGTAAATATTTGCTTTTCCTTCGTGGTGTGTTTGACATCCAATCTGCATGCAATAATTTGGACTGTGCCGAGTCGAACGTCAGACCTTTCGGCAAGGCTCTTTCTCGATTGTACAGTCTGTTGACTCTGCAGAATCGGCACAATTGTACGTCTGTCTCTGTCTCCGTCATTATCCACCTTTTCCTCGGCCCTTCTACAGTACGAGCATGTGCTGCATTGTTTGCAGAGAAGTTTCAAGCACTTTTTATAAATACCCTCCTTTAAAAACAAACATTTTCTTTTGCACATTAGTGGCTGTTCGAGTTTGGGAAATTGTGGTCCTTGGTGTGACGAGCATTGTAAATGGGCAGGGTAAGGGCAGATATCCATTTGGAATCAGAACACACGTTCCTCGCTGTACATTGCATACCACATAGTGAGTTGCGGTTTATATTGGGAAGGTTATCCAGTCGACTGTCATGCTGTGGTTCGTTATATGTGATTTATTTTTTATTTTGCAACTTGTGAACCAATTTGAGACTTCATTGCTTTATTTTTAAGCTGGGTGTTGTGCTTGTACATCTGTGGGACCACAATTTTAGATGGTTTCTGGTATTCTGATCCCTCCCCCCCCCCCCCCCACCTTCTCCTTCAATCAAAAGGTCATACCTGATCACCTCCACATATCCATTTATTCTCCCTGGCTCTGTAATTAGCTTGCAATAACCAGAGCATAAACTGTACTGAATTATTGAAATTGCTCTTTAATTTGTAAATAAATCCTGACGTGGAATGTTGCTTTTTTTCCTTGCGCCCTCCCATCCCTCTGCTCCCCCTCAAATTATAGCATGCAAAATTGACCCCAATGTGTGAGCTATCAAGGTTAACTTTTTTTCACATGGTATACCTACACTTTTATATAAAAATAATAACAATAAAAACCCTTGACCCTCAAGGCATTTATTTGATTCATTTTCAAATGAATTGATTCCCAATAAATAAATTGACCCAAGCATTTTTTCGCTGAATTGAATGAGGGGTACAGTGGTATAAATGATTTAAACAATGATCATAAACCAGCGCTAACTGATTCCTTGTCCCGTTTTTTTATTTTGTTCCTAAAATTATGCTGGTTGTTGCCATTGGCTTTTGTCTGGTTCCCACGGTAACCATTTTACATCGTGTGTTTGTGCACATAAGGGATGCCAATGCGTTTGAAAGCAGTCCTATATTGGAACCTTTAAAGCCCATGTGCCATAAAATAGGTCACGAGTTTATTTGCAATGCTGAATTATTTTGCTGCAAATTTGCAATTTTCCCTGGTAAACCAAACTGGGGGTTTTTTTTGTTTGTTTTTTTTAACCCTAACCCTAACATTCTTACTTCTGGTTTCCTTTGGTCACATGGAGATCCGTCCAATTCCATTTCCCAAGGATTTCTTAGCTCGGTTGACCAACCCACCTCACCCTTTACATACTCGACAATCTTTCCATGTGGTCCTTCCTGAAACTTTTAGCAAGACCCTGGAAGGGGAAAACTGACCATGCTCTTAACCTTTATTGCATTCCATTGAAACGTGATGCAAGTCCCTGAACTATCCAGGCCATTCGCACATGCAGACAGACGGATGCATGCACACATATACCCAGTTGTGCACTTTTCCTGTGTAGAAACATGTCAAAGGAAGTGAGGAAAGCTGTTCGGGGTGAGATTCGTGCAGGGATGTCTGAGCAGTTTGGTAATGAAGGTTTCGTTTGTGAGGATGAAACTGAACTTCTCTTGAACAATTGAACCTGCCCAAATCCTATGCACCAGTAAAGATCTCGGCGTTCTTTGGGTGAATGCTGACGGCCATCGAAGTCGATACACCGGGAAAAAATCACAGAACCGTCAGTGTCCATAAGTTGTCTTTTTCAGGTTGTCTCGCTGTCACCTGTTCCTTCCCTGGGGAGAGTAGTTAGGATTCTCGCATTTCTATGATTTGCCAATACTCTGGTCATGTATTACTCACTGACCTCATAATCCAGGACAATCAATGTCGTCTTTACCAAAGTTCCAGGACAGTAATGATGAAAAAAACAAGTAAAACCTTCACGTCTCAACATTCAGTAATATACCATGTTTAGGAAAGTCTCAATCAACTCTACCTGGATACAAAATGACCAAAGAAAGTTTTAAAGAGCCTGTTCCAGGTATTCACCGTCTTGGTACAGAAAGTATAAACCTGGGTTTGAATCCCAATCCAGCTGTAAACGGTTGTGCTGGTGTTACACAGGAAGGGCGATTCATCAATGTCGTCCCTCGGATGGACGTTAAACTGGTGTCCCGTTTGGAAGTTGAAGATCCCATGGTCTCCATGTTTGTGAAGAGTAGGTGAGCTATTGCCGGCATCTTGAACAAATTCGAAAATTCCTGCCTCAAACACTGCTGGGAAGGCAATGGCAAACCATCCATTATAACCCATGCGAAGAAACTGCTTTGGCAGAACCGACACTCGAAGAGTATAGCAGAGTGAGTACATTATTATCCCCAAGCTTTTCAATAAAAATATAAAGAGAAATGTTGCAATTGTTTGTCTGTCGCGTTATAAGAAAGTCGCCTAACTTGATAAGTATAATCATCATGTGGCACCATGGTACAAGAGTAGTGCTTGTGGGGTCAAATGGTCAAATACCCAAAATTGCAATTGCACGCACATTTTTAAATGAAACTGTATATATCATTATGGGTCATCCCCATTGGGCGACGCATGAAATATATAACGTTTTTTGGGGGATTTGACCCCTGCTTCATACCCTCCAATTTTGATAGTTATTCCTGATGGAACTTTTTGCCATCTTTCAACTTTGCTGCTCTCCGTGGTATGTGTTGGGATTTGTGATGGCGTGCCATCGATGTCACCCTCGTTATTACCCCACAAAGTGAAAAGCAGAGTAAAGCAATTGGTTCATATCTGTCTATCCTATCAGATTATGATCAAGGAACAACTTTATTAAATCTGTTATATTTTGAACATGTGAAGACGAGTTTCTCATTTTACCGGACATTGGCTCTGAATTAGTCCCAATTGCGCAGATTGGGGTGAGATAAGTTCACTCTGTCTGCCTGGTAGAACCACCTTTAGAGGCTATTTTTCCCTGCAGAGCAGGGGTTGGCCTTTTTGGGCACCATGATCCCCTTTTTGAAGCAATGTTTTATGGTCAGATGCCCTTCCTGCCGCCAACCCTGTTAGTCGCCTCTTGCGACACACAGGGAATTACCAGTGAACTGGTGCTCAATTTGCCGACCTCGGAAGGATGACAGGCTGAGTCAACTCCCCTGGTGTTAATTCAGCGATCGATTGGGATTCAAACCCAGGATCTGAGGATCCCAAGCCGGCATCCTAACCGCTAAGCCAACACCAGACTTACTGGTAATCACACAAAAATTGAGAATCACTCCAAACAGGAAACTTGCTGTTTTTAAGGACGTCATAAAGGACACAAACAACAGGCATGGATAATTACTTGAATGTGTTAGATATGGTGATGTAATAGACACTGGTTAGAATGGTGGTAAAACCCACAATTAATTAATTAATACAATTTTTACTATCTTTATTATTTAAATTTAATTGTATATTTGAATACTGGAGTACACAAATAACCTGTCAAAATACTTCCAATAACCCCGAGTTTTGCAGTACCGGGTGGACTTTGACGTCCGCGGACACACGTTTCGCCACAGCTTTCCAATCCGCATATATTGACAGTACAAAAACTAGAACGGCACACGGTAGAGAGCATACCTCCTCCAGGATGAACAGCTTATCTTTTTTTTTTTTTTTTGCCCAATATCTCGATGGTGAAGAATCATTTAAGAAATTGAAAAATTCTCTGATCCAGATCTGGATTTTCACCAAAATTTAATCGATTCCTCCTTGTCACACATCCAACCTGTCCGCTGATATTAATTCACCCTGGGAATTCTTCTACATTAATCCCATATCTTCCATTATCTTATCATCTTCCTGCTCTTGGTTCTCTAAAAGTTGGGGTAACACAGTTGCTTTAACACAACTTGCATTCTCCTCTGAAGACAACTTCACATCATTCCACAAAGCTCACACCAAGTGTCTCCTCTCTGGAGAGCCAAAAAACATCTATCCAATCAAGAATGAGCTTTCAAACTTGTCTCCCTTTTCTAAAACCTGGTGTCTTCCTTCTCAGCCATCTGAGAAAAATGGCGACACACAGACAGACACACACACAGACCAACATCTCTCTGATATCGTAGATCAGTCTGTTATTGGTGTGGCGCAGAAATGATGAACCGAATGACTTGTGTCTAATTTACGTGTTTAATTAATATATACAATTATACCTCCAAAGTCACAGGTACATATTTTCAGAGGAAGTGGTACCCTCAAGAAATGGCAGGATAAACCAGGTGGTAGATTTGCGTAGTCTGACGTCTAAGATTTCACACCGTAATCCGAGTCGGATTGGCTAACCCTAAAAACACGTGACCGACACAGAAGGCCGTTCACTGATCTCTATACTAACTGGATAGGAAGGGAAGCTCATTTTTTGAAGCCATTTGTCCGCCATCTTTGTTCCCCCACGATTCCCCAAAACGAATGTCATTTACTGATGTAATGTGATTCCTCTTCTTCATTCAAATCGACCGCTGCGGTTTTTATAACCGTAAGCAGCGTAGGATGGCATTCCATCAACCCTGTAATGCTTTTTCAACCCCGGAACGGATTAAAATCAATTCGGAATGGAATAAAATAAAGTGGGAAGGTGGAATTTTTGTAGGAAATATGCTGATAATTAAATATTAAATTCTTTAAATTCCCTCTAATTAAATATTAAATAAATTAAATATTCTAATAATAAAAATAAATATTAATTAATTAAATAAATTAAATTAAATATTAAATAATATTAATATTAAATATTAATAGTAATTAAATATTCTTTAAAAATTTTAAGAATAGGAAAATAGGACTGCGTTTACTTTTTCATGGCTGATAAATATAACATGGATCTGCAAAATAAATTGGTCTGTGAATACTTGACCACAAATATGGTACGTATACAAGTGTTGGTTTTGTTTTGTTTTTTCATTCCACATGGCACAATATTCTTCCTGAAGTGAGTACCATTGAAAATAAATTGCATCCATTTATCAAAGAATCAGAATCAGCAGAGTAGGCCTAGAGTGAAAACAAACTTCTGAGTTGTACTTCTGGGCAGAGAAACATGATGGTCATCGTAAATATTTTTGTTATTCTCCAAAACATGTCAGGATATTGCCAAATTATGATAAATTATAATTACAGAATATAAAATAGCAACGTGTGTGCACTGTATCATGTGTGTTCTATAATCTCACTGGTGCTTGAACAATATCAGTTTGGACATCTGCTTCCTGACTTTCTCTCCGGTGATGGCTTCGGTCTCCTTTTCCCCAAGATGAAAGAGTTTGATTCGACAATAACAAGAAGCTGCTATCTTCACGAGGTTGTGAAAATGATTATCTTCCACTGCAGTTTCAAACTGGTGTGAGTGCAGTTCAGGAAATAAGTCCATATGAACAGTATTGCTCATTACAGCCATGGATACTGCAGCTGAAATTCCGGATCCTTGAGGAAGATTCCCATTTGTCGTCTTCAGTAGTCGTTGAAAACATTTCTCTGTTTCTAAAGCCCCTGTCACACCTTGACGATTTAGCCAGCGTATGCCGACGTATCAAAATTGAGTGCTGGTGTGATTCATACGCTGGCATACGTCGACAAATTTTGTGCATGCACGAAATTTGTCGACGAGCTCGGCGTACTACGACGTATGCCAGCGTGCTTCAGCGTGCTCTTAACGTATACAAAACTTACCCATAACGTATTCGACGTGTGCCAGCGTATTCGCCAAATTTTTCATACGTCGGCATACGCTGGCTAAAACGTCAAGGTGTGACAGGGGCTTTAGCATGTGGCAATGACGCTTGATGATGCTTTGTGGAGGCCCCCGTGGTCTTTCATCAGAAATTATGGCAACTACCATCTGAAGTAGTAAGTGCTGTCGCACAAGACACGCAGTCGATTCTCTTCTTCATCATGCGAACTACATAGCCAGCGATGTAGCTAACAGCCGCCTCTTTGTATTGTGAAACTGTTTCGAAGTTTGGCGTTGACACACGTGTAGTCATGGTCATCTTGTGATTGTTGTCTGCCGATGATGTCATATTTGCGTGCAATGTTGATTGTCGATTGTGTAATGTTCTGAACTGGAAGAATGTCAATGTGATGATCTAGGAGGGAACAGTTTCCAGTACCATTTTTTACATGATGTCGCATTAGGAGGAGCTTGTAGGTCGACTGAAATTGACGAGCCGTAGGATTGTTGTCAAATCCTCCACATGAACGTACCGCTGCGAAGAAAAGTTCCAGATGGTCTTGACTGAATTTGTACGTCAGTAGATACTTCATGGGGGCATCCGCACTGTCTACAAGTTCTGAGAACGTTTTTCTCATGCTTTCCATACTCGCCACAAAGCCGATAGAGGGCAGTCTTCCTCGACCCTTGATATATTGGAGTTCGTACATCCATACGCTGTACAGGACGGCATCTTTCCTCACAGCAACTTGCTGTCTAAAGTCAATTTGAATCAAATGTTTTGTTGAAATTTCGATTAAATTATTTTATAAAATATAGCAGGCATTTTCTTTTGATAAAGACAATGAACACCCAGATTTTTTGGGGGAACCAATATGGCGAGAAATCTACTTCCGGTGACCACAGCGAATGGACCGATTAGCGTTGATTTGGCGTCGAGCCTCCAATCCAGTTAGTATAGAGATCAGTGAGGCCGTTCACGGCGCACGATCGAGATGACGTCATCACGACGGCTCCGAGGAATCGACGTCATCACGACAGCTCCGGGGAATCGGCGTCCCTCGCGCGACGGACCGTGTGGAGAGTAAATGTTTCACGGTCGGACGATGGCGCGGCCACTGCGCGCCGTGTTCATCGACCTGAGCGGGACGTTGCACGTCGAGGACGCGCCGGTCCCGGGTGCGAGCGTCGCTCTCGCCAGGCTGCGGGAAGCCGGTGCGGTCGTGCGCTTCGTCACGAACACCACCAAAGAGAGCGGCCGCTCGCTGTACGAACGGCTCCGGCGAATGGGATTCGAGTTACACGCGAACGAGATGTTCACGTCGCTCTCGGCCGCCAGGGACGTGGTGAAGGTCACGGGCGTGCGGCCCTTGTTGCTGCTCGAACAAAGTGCTCTGGAAGACTTCCGAGAGGTGGACACGTCGAGACCTAATGCCGTGCTCGTGGGGCTCGCTCCCGACAAGTTCAACTCCGAGACTCTGAACGAGGCTTTGAGGCTGCTCATGGAGGGTGCTTCTCTCATCGCGGTGCACAAGGCGCGCTATTACCGAAGGGCCGACGGACTCGCTCTCGGACCGGGCCCGTTCGTGGAGGCGCTCACGTTCGCCTCGGGGGTCGAGCCCCAGCTGGTGGGTAAGCCGGCCGCGGCTTTCTTTCAACGAGTCCTGGCCAACGTGGGCTGTGAGGCGCATGAAGCCGTTATGATCGGAGATGACGTGTGCGGTGACGTGCAAGGCGCGCAGGATGTCGGGATCATGGGCTTTCTGGTGCAGACTGGGAAATACAGGACCGGGGACGAGACCACCGTGGATAAACCACCTGCGGGAACGTTTCCCGACTTTCCGGCAACTGTGGAATTTTTATTGAAAAACTTCAACTTTGGATCCTCTTAACAGTAATGTTCAATCCCCGTTCAAAAAACTACTGTACATGGCAGAGATGTCAACAAGTCACTGTACTGTACTGTACATGGCAGAGACGTCAACAAGTCACTGTACTGTACATGGCAGAGATGTCAACAAGTCACTACTGTACATGACACACACGTCAACAAGTCACTGTACTGTACATGGCAGAGATTCAACAAGTCACTACTGTGCATGACAGAGACGTCAACAAGTCACTGTACTGTACATGGCAGAGACGGCAACAACTCACTGGACTGTACATAGCAGAGATGTCAACAACTCACTGGACTGTACATGGCAGAGATTCAACAAGTCAATTTAGCCAAATCAAGTCTTTGAGGGCGAGTCTCAAGTCACGGTCGTCCATTAACCGTAGACACAGGGCTTCATTTATTGCAATGTGTTTTGAAAAGCTTTGACTCAAGTTTTTATTTGTCAATTTCACGGTGGACATTTTTTGCTTTGTTCCCAGAAAAAAAATGAATCTATATTAAATTTACCTCATATCTGGTGTACCGACTTGAACATATGTACATGAGACGATCCAGTCATCCTCATCATCATCGTTTTATGGCCGTTTCCATGCTTGCATGTGTAAGCCATGATTCACCTTATGGCTGCTTTCCAGCTGCACGTTCCGTTGCTCGCCCTCTTTAGTCCTTTAACTCTGATATTATCTCTCAGCAACTTATTCCATGTTTTCCTCGGATGGCCTCTAGCTCCCCTTCCCATTCATACACCTCTTCACACAGCTGTCCTCCCCCATCCTTTCGACGTGTCCGAACCACCTCAACCTAACCCTAACCTCATTTATGCTCTCTATACCAAACCTATCTCTTGATTCCACATTTGGTTTCCTATCCTTCAGTGTCACGTTACACATTCATCTCACCATTGTCATTACATTTCGTTCACACCTCCGTTCATCCTCCGATTTGATAATTCAGGTTTCACTGCCATACAACATCGCGCTTCGAACGCAAAATGCATAAAGCTTTCCCTTTCGTTGGAGAGAGATCCCCATTGATGTCAATAGGAGAAACAACTCCCTAACCTTCCTCCAACCACTTCTAATTCTTGCAATCACTGTTGCCTCTGCACCACCACCTGCAGCAATCATATCACCAAGGTAACAAGATTTATCTACACATTCCAAGGATATGTCCCCATCAACTAATCTTTCCACTCTGAATGGTGCCACTTGTTCACCTGTGCAGACTATATTTAAGGTCAGGAACCACCTGCACTCTACCCCTGATGCCACCACACCTCTTGTGCACACAACAGTCACAGTATTTACACAATATCAAGTTGCTACCTGCACATTTTTTTTTTTTTTTAAATACAGACAGCACAGGGTCACTTCCCCCTTTTTATCCACAGTTCCTCCCCACTGCAACATTCTTTGGTTGTGCTGCAGAGCAATTCGGCAATTAGTTTGTTGGATATTTACTTGTCCATTGCAGCTCAGTGTATATGGAGCTGTTTGAGTTTTCTTAACTTGTAGAAGAGTGCAGAGCAACCATCAGCTTCGAGGTAAAGTTTGTGCCCGAATCAGTTGGACCACTTCTAGGTAAAGTCCGGTATTCCAAAATAGGGGATGAGTTGTTCGATAAAGACTTTTGCTACACTCGTAGCTTCTTGGTTGTACAGGGCATATGCTTCGAGGTACTTGGTGAATTTATATTGTAGTACCAATATGTACCGTTTGCCAGTCAGCGATTTTGGTAATGGTCCTTGAAAATACAAAACGCTGTCCTTCACTCGAAGCACTTCTTGTAGTCATGAATAGGGGGAGAATGATTCACTCTTTGTTCCGGAGGGCGTACGTCAATTGAAACCTAGCCGACAACAGTCCGAGTTACATAATATTGTTGCGAATATGGAATTTGGCCTCCATATCCGCTTGTAAATATTCCCCTATTTCCCCAATACTCCCCAACTATCCCCAATCCCCCATTCCCTAGTCCCATTGTCTGTAAACAACAATCAGTAGAGCCGACCTTCCCCTATTTCCCCCATTAAATGTCGCACCCAGGTTCACCGCATCTCATGTAGACAACTTTCGGACATCTTGCTAGTTATTCTTAGTCTATGTCAGTTAAGGACTCGTTTCCATTAATTATGACTCTTCGTTGCACCAGAATGTGATTATATGGCACCAGTAGTGAGTTTAGGACCTTTCCCATACCTCCTTCCATCTTCTTCCCCAAACAACAACAACAACAACAACTACAACTACAACTACAACAACAATTACAACAACAACGACGCTGCGCAGGGGAGTGTGCGTCATCACACCGGCTCGGTTAGCCGCCATTGACAATGCGCTCCGGACCATGCGCTCCACGGGGTTACCACGAAGGGGCTCCTTGTCAGTCCCCCGTCAAGGGCGGAGCCGGTAACCCCCCCCGCACGCACCCAATGAGAAGCGACGTGCCGATTCCATCTGGGGCGGAGCTAACGAGCCGAGGGCGTGTCACTCCCCGCCGGATATACGAAGCGACTCACCGGATGTGAGGTCAGATGCGCCCCCAGCTTGAGACGACAAGTCACTACCTCGAGCGCTGTGAGACCTCCCGCATCTCTGGACCGGACCGGGTCGATTCTGTCCCTGAGCCCAGGTGCACCTGGAGCCATCGATCCTGCCTTTCCTAGCCATCAATCCCCGTGTGAGTCAGCCTTTTGTCCCGTTTATCTGTCGTCTGTTGGGGTTAAGATAAGATTGTGTCTAAGTGCTTGTCTTTCTATGCTGTACCTCTCGTCCCTGTAATCTGACCTTCCGAACGAATATAATCTCCTCCGGAGGTCTTGAGAACCGTATCCATGGTGTCGTGTCATTTTAATCCCAGCCGTGTGTCTTTTCCTTCATTGATCTAGCGTAGCGCGATTAGTCAATGTTCGGGTATAATCGGGTAACTTGTGCAGACGTGGTCATACCAAAACCGCTCGGTAAATAACATCTAAGCCACGTCTGTAACAATTGGTGTCGAGGAGTGGAATTCGAACCCGGGACTAAATTTATTAGGCCCAAATTTGTAACAATTAGAGTCGATTCGGAGCGCGTTTCCCGCGCGAAATTATAACGGCGAAATTTGATTTTGTTATACGAAAATAAAAACCCGAATTTTGAAAGTCGCGCTATGGCGGATCAAGACAGCTGGGGTCCGGTAGGGGAGAGTGAGGCAGGGTCGGTCCAGGACCAAATTGAGGGACAGGAGGGACAGGAGGAGAGCGAAGCAGCGAGGGTAGCAAACGCACAAAATGGCGCCTCGCTGGTCACCGCGCCCGCGACCGTGGCAGCGCCACCGGTGGATTTGAACTTGTTTTTAATACAAATGAAGGCCCTTATGGCCCAGAATAGTGAGCGATTGGAGGGCCAAATAGGGGTAATGAGGGACGAAGCGAGGGCTCGGAGTGAGCAATTGGGGGTAATGGGAAACCAAATGGGGGTAATGAGGGACGAAGCGAGGGGTACCGGTGAGGGGTTAGACAATAATTTTAAGGAGTTAGACAAGAAATTTGGGAAGTTAGACAATAATTTTGAGGGGTTAGACAACGGGATAAAAGAGGTGAGAAATGGGTTAGTGGGGGTAGAAAACAGAATGGCCGCTCAAGAGAATCAGATAGAGGGAGTGAAACATGGGTTAATGGGGGTAGAAAACAGAATGGCCGCTCAAGAGAATCAGATAGAGGGAGTGAAACATGGGTTAACGGGGGTAGAAAACAGAATGGCCGCTCAAGAGAATCAAATGGAAGGGATGCAAAAAGGGTTAGAGGGGTTAGAAAACACCATGGAAGGCAAATTGAGGGACATGAGGGACCAAGCGGAAAGGGAAGTTAACCAAATGGGGCAGCAGATAGAGGGGGTCAGAACGGGGGTAGAAGCCAAACTGGATGCTCACAGGGAGGAAATGGAGCAGATGAGGGTGGCATCTGGGCAGGAGATGCAAGTGATGGGAGAGGAGATCAGGAGAGGAGTGAGTGAGGAGGTCGGAGGAGTGCGCGAGGAGGTGAGGCACTGTAAGGAGCGCATGGAGAAAGAGGTGAGAAAGGGGACTGTAAAATTGCAAGGTGGTATAGAGGAGTTGACGCTGGGAGTAGAACAACTGACAGTGGGACAAAAGGAGTTGGGGGACCAGGTAAAGAAGAACACAGCGGTAATAGAGGGTTTAAAATCGAAACAGAAGGAGATGAAAAAGGACGTAGGGGTAATTAAAAAAGAGTGTCAGACGGTACATGAGGACCTGACGAGGAAAATGGACAAGGTGGTAGAGGTGATGGAGGTTAAAGAGCGGGAGGTGCGGGAGCACATAGAAAAAAATAAAGTGGAGTTAGAGGAAGAACTTAAAGGGGCGCACGAAGAGATGAAGGAGATGAAGCAAAAATTAGAAGAAGTGGAAGAAGGGGTGAGCGAAATTAAGAAGCGACGGAGGGAGGATAAGAAAGAGATAAAGGAGGAAGTAAAAGAATTGGTCCAAAGTCTGTGTTCGGATCGTGATGATGTGCTCATTAACCGGATGAGGGATTCGCAGGTGATGGAGGAGAAGCGAAGAGAAAGAGGACCCGGTGTAAGTGGTGACCAATATGGTCGTGCGTATGATGCGCCAGGGGATTTAATAAGCTTGGGGGTCGAGATAGACCCGGGTGTTCGTGAGAGGCCGTTGGTGAAGTGTGCGACAGGTCTGGTGTGCGAAAGAGGAGGTGTGCGAGAAAGTCCGACTCTGGGGTGTGTGAGGAAAAAGTGCGTGCCAAGGAGTGAGTGTGCTGGCGAGAGTGAGTCGGTCGTAGCGCGTGTGCGAGGGAGCACGTGGAAGCGCGGTGTGGTGAGTGTTACAGAGGGTGTAACGGGAGAGTGTGCGCGAGAAAGGTGTGTGACGGACAGGTGCATGAGGAAAGAGTGTGCTGTCAAGAGTAAGGGTGAGTGCGTTGTCAAGAGTGGTGGGGAGAGTAGTGAGAGTGACATGGAGCGTGAGTTAGTTGTGACAGGTGAGCGAGGATGTACACCTGGGATGGAAGGATGCACACCTGGAATGGTAGAGCGTGAGTGGGAATGCACGCTGGAGTTGGTGGTGAGGCACGTGGTTGGGTGTGCGAATGAGGGCACACCTGTGATTGTCACAGAGGAGGTGACCGAGGAGGGGGCGCGAAGCGGTGTATTGGTGAGGTGTGCGAGCAACGAATGTGTGCCAAAGTGTTCGGTGGTCAGGTGTGTGACCAAGGCTGTGAGTGGAATGAGGGTACCTGGGGGTGTAAGGAAAGGTACGAGGAGCATGGGAACGGCTGGATGTGTGAGCAAGGAACGGGCTGCGGGGTGTAAGCGTCCAGGTGAAGCATCGACGTTAGACGGGGTAGAGTTTAGAACGACTTATAGCCGAGTCGGGCCCTCGGTGCGTGCTGGGCCTCGCTTTGAACGGCCGCGTCCGTGCTCCACTAGGCGGAGCGGGCAGCCCGATAGGAAGGGTCGTTATGGCGACCACTTTTTGTTGAGGCAGTCCGGCAGGTCGAGATCGGGACATTGGATGGCTCCACGCCGAGATGGTGCGTGGGATCTCGGCCCGGGTAAGCCCCCGTCCCTGCACCGAGTGCGGGACGTATCCAGCCGCTGGCACCAAACAACCCACATTCATTGCTCGGCTTTACGAAGCCGGGCTTTGGACAGGAATTGGCGCACCGAGAGGCAGTAGTGAGTAGACTGGGTGATGAGGTTAGTGTTTTGGACCCAAAATTAGAGAAAAACAAAATTTGATGATTGGCAAGGGATTGGCAGTAGTGATTGGCAAATTTTTGATTTGTTGCAATTTGATGTGCAAAATTGATAGTGAGTGAGAGACCCCCGATGTGGTGGGATGGCAAATCCACCATCCCTCACAGACGTGGGGGCAAAGGAGCACTAGATTATGGGGTGTATGGCAGTGAAAACTAGCCCGGGTGGGTTAGGATATGGTGTGTAGGGATCTAGCGAAGATGACAGTAGGTAACGTTAAGGTTAGTTAGTGACTGATACCTGTAGTGGGGACGCAGGTAGATTAGTGTGGATGATAATGACGTGGGAGCGCAATAGTTTAAAGGGACGACTGGGAAGCGCAAGTTTCAGAAGGGAGTAGTTAGCTGAGATGATGCCGTGTGTGTGAGAATTGAACAGGTTTGATTGCCCAGGTGTGCAACTGGACAGGTGTGTGGAGCAGTGTATGAGTAGTGAGTGTGTGGATCAGCGCGAATGCGCTTGGGGAGAGAAGGGTGCAGGTGGCACCAGGTGTGAGAGCACAGGTGTGCAGGTACAGGTGTGTGGAGAGAGTTGGAGTAAGTGGTACGGAGTGGTGTGCATGGTGCGAAGGTGTGGATGGGGGAAGAGTGGACCCCTTTCACGAGTACCCGGGGCGGGTAGTGTAAGTGTTAGGTAGAGGGTACAGGTAAATTGTGGTTGGATATTGGCATTTGTGGTGCGGTTGCAGAATGGTGTTGTGAATGGGTGCATTAGTGTTGTGGAAATGGCTGGGCGTGTAGCCTGTTAGTGTGTGTAGTTGGTTGGGCACTCCACCATTGTGAGGATGTCGGCCAGGTGAGGCCGCAGGTGGGCTCTGGGAGCCGGTAGTTGTGAGTGGGTGCCTGAGGATCCCGGGTGTGGATCGGGTAGCCCAGTGCCAGAGAGGGCACCGAGTGGGGAGAGTGCCAGAGGGCCTTCCCCAGGTAGTTAGGTTAGGGTAAGGAGCAGGTAAGCTCGGAGGCAACTGCAGTGGTGGAGGTGTGCAGGTGGGTAGACCCGCTGGGGGAGGTACACGCCACAGCCCAGAAATTGTGCGAGGGCACCGGGAGATGAATCGGGGGGAGTGAGACCCCAAATTGAAGAGCACCACAGTTTGGCCAATGGGAATTGGTTTTTAGAACCCATAGTGTAAGAGGGCCAATGGTTTGGCCGGAGAAAGACCCCGGGTAGTGTAAAGTTGTTAAAGTCATTTAGGGGATAGTTAGGATTGATGAACCTGTCGCACCATACGCAGCCACTTACCTGTGGTGATGATGATGACTCCACACCTGTGTTTTCTTTGTTTTGTTGCAGGAAGTAAGGACTGCTGTTGGATTAGTGAGACGCATCACGACGTGGATGAGACATTGGGGTGATTCCATCTCTCCCTCCCTAGGAGGGACTGATGAGGAATTGGTAATGGCAAATTATGATGTTGAGTTGGAGATGGCAAATTTTGATGAGAGTTGAAAATGGCAAATTTGATTGGTTAGGAGGGAGAGAAGACGAATTTGGTTTATGGGAGGAACGGGGAAGACAGTAGGGATGTTTGTTGATTTGTAAAGTAGATGTTTATGGGTAGTGTTGTGTTTTGTGGATACAGTAAGGGGTAAGGGAGGGGCCATGTAGGTTACCTGGTGGGGGGGGGGGGGGGGGAGCGTACGGTAGGAACGTACCTGTCTCACCTGGTTCCCATGTGCCCCCAGTGTGCATTACCTTGCATTGCGTGCACTTTTGCGCCCTTACCACCTTACTCACTTGTCTGCTTCTTTTGTCTCCCACCTCCGAGGATCTGGCTTTGGGGTAGAGAGAGAGGAGAGAGAGGTGCTGGCTTCGCAGTTGTGGGCCTGCACTTTCGCTGTTTGCTGCCTGGATCGATACACCATATGGACCGCAATGTTTGTGGCCACCCACCATGGACCGCAGTTCTTTTGCGGCCAAGCACCACCCATGGATGGACCTATGGGTCAACGTGGCACCTATGCCAAACAGGTGAACCACTCTTAGTTGGCCCCTGACGGCCACAATACAGAAATGGACGCGGTTGGCGCCTTTCTTGATTTTTAAAAAGAAGTAAGAAGGCCAAGTGCACCACATGAAGGCAAGACCAGCGGCAGAACATCGGCCGGCTGCGACACCACACCATGATTTATAAACACTTTATTGGTGCACCGGATGGTGCTCACTGTGTGATGGGGTGGTGCTTGATGCTTGGAAGGGGTGCTCTGCACATTATTAAAGGCCGTAGGCCACAGAGCACTCGTGGGTTGGTGTATCGATGCTGGCATGCGTGCTCTCTCTATGCATAACATCTGCATGTGTCCCTCCAAAAACAGGTCCTGGATCGTAGTGTAAATATCAGCGTAGTCTTGTGTAAATAATGCTCCCTACCGGCTGTATGTTTAGTTTGAGGATTCTTTCCGGATTCGGTTATCCTGTGGGTGTGTTTCTGTGAGGAGAAGGGTGCAACGTCGCAGGGGGACATACTTACTCATTTGTGAATATCTGTAAAACTGTCGCACTCAGGGTAGAGTTAATAGTAGAGGGAACTACATTGCGTGCCACACTAAAGTAGGTAAAAATTTATCGGGTCGGGACGCCCCGAGGGTAGAGAAGGGTGCAATGTTGCGAATATGGAATTTGGCCTCCATATCCGCTTGTAAATATTCCCCTATTTCCCCAATACTCCCCAACTATCCCCAATCCCCCATTCCCTAGTCCCATTGTCTGTAAACAACAATCAGTAGAGCCGACCTTCCCCTATTTCCCCCATTAAATGTCGCACCCAGGTTCACCGCATCTCATGTAGACAACTTTCGGACATCTTGCTAGTTATTCTTAGTCTATGTCAGTTAAGGACTCGTTTCCATTAATTATGACTCTTCGTTGCACCAGAATGTGATTATATGGCACCAGTAGTGAGTTTAGGACCTTTCCCATACCTCCTTCCATCTTCTTCCCCAAACAACAACAACAACAACAACAACTACAACTACAACTACAACAACAATTACAACAACAACGACGCTGCGCGGGGGAGTGTGCGTCATCACACCGGCTCGGTTAGCCGCCATTGACAATGCGCTCCGGACCATGCGCTCCACGGGGTTACCACGAAGGGGCTCCTTGTCAGTCCCCCGTCAAGGGCGGAGCCGGTAACCCCCCCCCGCACGCACCCAATGAGAAGCGACGTGCCGATTCCATCTGGGGCGGAGCTAACGAGCCGAGGGCGTGTCACTCCCCGCCGGATATACGAAGCGACTCACCGGATGTGAGGTCAGATGCGCCCCCAGCTTGAGACGACAAGTCACTACCTCGAGCGCTGTGAGACCTCCCGCATCTCTGGACCGGACCGGGTCGATTCTGTCCCTGAGCCCAGGTGCACCTGGAGCCATCGATCCTGCCTTTCCTAGCCATCAATCCCCGTGTGAGTCAGCCTTTTGTCCCGTTTATCTGTCGTCTGTTGGGGTTAAGATAAGATTGTGTCTAAGTGCTTGTCTTTCTATGCTGTACCTCTCGTCCCTGTAATCTGACCTTCCGAACGAATATAATCTCCTCCGGAGGTCTTGAGAACCGTATCCATGGTGTCGTGTCATTTTAATCCCAGCCGTGTGTCTTTTCCTTCATTGATCTAGCGTAGCGCGATTAGTCAACGTTCGGGTATAATCGGGTAACTTGTGCAGACGTGGTCATACCAAAACCGCTCGGTAAATAACATCTAAGCCACGTCTGTAACAATATTCTTCTTGGGCAACATCCACAATGGCTTCCTAGGGAAGCTACAAGGAATACAGATGAAGAATCGGTGGATGTAAATGCTGAAGAGTCAAGCCGGGGTGAAGTGACTGATTTGGCTGAACAGTCGACATTGACACGTAAAAGTGCATCGGCGTTTGCCAGAGCAGCACTTTGTCGCAGGTATATTCTTCCATCTCAAGACTCCAGCGGGTTAACCGCAATGGTGGGGGTTTTTTTTTCTCCTCTGAAGTGGTTTGTGGTCTGGCAAAAGCAAAAATGATTGGCCATACAGATACCATCGGAAAACGCAACAAGCACAGACAATTGCCAAGCATTCTTACTGGATCGTGGAGTTGTTGCGTTCAGCCAAGTTCAGGGCTCAGGAAGCGGAGGCTATAACCACTTCTTTTCCGTTCTGAATTTGGGATAAAACAGCACCCACTGAAATGAGACTAGAATCTGTGTGAAGCTGTAACTGTGTGGGAAACGCCAAAATTAGTTCTCATGTCAGAAGTTGTTTCGTATGTTCAAACACAGACACTCACAGTCTGGAGTCCAAACAAAACGACTATTCTTCTATGCCAGTTTGTTAAGAGGTTTGGCAATTTTGCAAAGTGTCGGATAAACCGTCTGTATTAGCCAGCAAGGCCCAAATAACTATGAACATCAAGTAAGTAGTTGAAAAGCAACGTGCTCCAGATAAGGCATCTAGTGTTTCGTCAATTCCCAGAAGCGGGTAGATGTCGTGACACGTCACTGCCTTACGCTTTCTAAAATTGATGTAGAAACGAGTGCTTCCATCACGTTTCTTGATGTGAACAATTGGAAATCTCCATGGTCTATTACTGGGTTTGATGACTTGCTCACGGCACATTTCATCAAAGTGCTGTCTGACTATCACACAACGCATGTGGTGAATGGCAGGTAGGTCAGCAGGTTTTAACTCCCACTTTGTTGATTCTGGAAGACTGCGATATAAGTCGTCAAGTAAGAAAATGTCTGCACCACCATCTAAGAATGCATGGATGCACTGACCGCAAATCGTAGCGAGAACAGATATGGGTTTGCTGGCACTTTTGGGTACGCATGTTGTTTTGGGTTCTTTGGACAGTGGCGATCAAAATGAGACGAATGACGACAGATATAGCAGCCACCGAAACAAACAGACTTTCCTTTCTTTCATCTGGTGGCGGATACTGTGGTGAGAAACCATGAGAGTATCTTGCAGGCTGGGAACTGTTACGGGATTGGTACTTTCTGGGTGAGCTGGAATCTTTCTCAAGCTGAGGTGATTGCTGATATGGGCTTGGGTGATGGGCAGAATGCTCCCCTTTCAATCGAGGGGAATAGCTGCCTGGGCTGTCTTCTGGTGAGATACAGTCACATGAAAAAGTAAGTACACCCCATGTAAAGTTTTGACTTTTTCAATATATTTCAACATACAGCTATTTGATCTTCATTTCAACAATATTGATAGATAAAGGTGATATAATATAACAAATATCATGAAACATTTACATTTTGTAGTCCATTGTATAATTTAAATAAACATAAATGCAAATTTCACATGTGGAAAAAGTAAGTACACCCCTACATTTATCACTACTTCAAATACCTAAAATTAGAATCAGGTGCACCAGCTCAGGTGCAAATGATTAGAACATCGTTGGAGAGGATCTTGGAGGAACCTGTCTTATTTAAACCTCAGACATTTAGTTTGCTTTGCCCTTTGTTGTTGAAGTGCGTGGCGTCACCATGCCTAGATCAAAAGAGCTCTCTGAGGCCTTCAGAAAGAAGGTTATAGATGCCGACGAGTCTGGGAGGGGATTTAAAAAGATCTCCAAACAATTTGAAATCAAACATTCGACTGTCCGGAAGATCATCTACAAGTGGAGAAGATTCCAAACAACTGCCAACTTGTTCAGGCCAGGCCGCCCCAGCAAGTTCAGCCCGAGAGCAGACCGCAAGATGCTGAAAGAAGTCTCTAAGAACCCCAGAATGTCATCACGGGACCTACAGGTAGCTCTTGCCACTGTTGATGTCAAAGTGCACAAGTCTACCATTATAAAGAGGCTGCACAAATTTGATCGACATGGGAGGTGTGCCAGGAGGAAACCTTTGCTGTCCAGAAAGAACATCAGGGCAAGACGAAAGTTTGCCAATGAACACCTTGGCAAAGACCAGCACTTCCGGAACAATGTGCTCTGGACAGATGAGTCAAAGGTAGAGCTATTTTGCCACAGTACCAGAAGACATGTTTGGCGAAAACCAAAGACAGCATTTGACCACAAGAACCTGATACCAACTGCAAAGCATGGTGGTGGAAATATGGTTTGGGGCTGCTCTGCTGCATCAGGACCTGGGCAGCTCACCATCATATAATCCACTATTAATTCTTCATTGTACCAGAGGGTGCTTGAGGATAATGTGAGGCCATCTGTCAGAAAGTTGAAGCTCAACCAAAGGTGGACCTTGCAACATGACAATGACCCTAAAGATACCAGTAAATCCACCAAGGAATGGCTGAAAAGAAAGAAATGGAGGGTTTTGGAATGCCAAGTCAAAGCCCGGATCTAAATCCCATCGAGATGTTGTGGGGGGATTTGAAACGAGCTGTGCATGCAAGAAACCCCTCAAACATCGCACAGCTGAAAGAATTCTGCATGGAGGAGTGGGAAAAAATTTCTCCCAGTCGATGTCAGAGACTGGTAGACAGTTATAAGATATGCCTACTTGAGGTTGTTTCTGCCAAAGGGGGCAATACCACCTATTAGAGCCGAGGGTGTACTTACTTTTTCCACATGTGAAATTTGCATTTAGGTCTATTTAAATTATACAATGGACTACAAAATGTAAATGTTTCATGATATTTTTTATATTATATCACCTTTATCTATCAATATTGTTGAAATGAAGATCAAATGGCTGTATGTTGAAATATGTTGAAATATGTTGAAAAAGTCAAAACTTTACATGGGGTGCACTTACTTTTTCACGTGACTGTAGACCTGTATCGACCGGAACCACTTGGCCAAAGCTCATTGCAAAATCCACTAGGGTAGGTATCTCTGCAGGTATCATTCTCGAATAAATCATGGGATCAAACTGGGCAAGTGAGTAACCGTGAGAAGAGGAGGGCACACGGTCATCACTTCCACGCCGTCTAGGAGAACTAAATCGATGTGGCTTCGGGTATTAGACCTAATCCTGGCAGTGGTCATCCCAATACGCATCCTCACGAAGTGTCGTGCGCAGCAAAATCTGCATAATCACGGCGACGGGGCCTATGGGGTGGGGAAGACGTGTACTTAATGGGTGAGAGGTACAAAGGGGAGAGCTTCTACTGTGTCCAGCGGGTCTTTCAGACGGATATTTCAAGTCTAGTGGCTGTGGATAGGGGGTCAGTGGCGTAGTCATTCCTAACAGACGAAAGTCTTTGTGGGAGCCAGATTTTGTCTCTGGCCTCCTTGGTTCAAGCCATACCAACCAGTGCATAAAAGGACACAGTCTATTCATCTGGTGGTGGATAAGGCATCTTGTGCTTCTTTTTGTGTATGCAGTTGTTGATAAATGTACTGACACATGGGGATACTGAACATTTTGAGAAGCTTATCTTTCACAACCAGTTCCAGGTGCTCACCCATCATGGTCGTATAATGGTGGTGTGCCAGCAAATGCAAACGATCTGCATACGCCACATAACCTTCATTTCTGCTCTTGGTAGCTTAAATGAATAAAATAGAGCATGTATATACAGTCACGTGAAAAAGTAAGTACACCCCTTGTAAAGTTTTGACTTTTTCAACATATTTCAACATACAGCTATTTGGTCTTCATTTCAACAATATTGATAGATAAAGGTGATATAATATAACAAATATCATGAAACATTTACATTTTGTAGTCCATTGTATAATTTAAATAAACATAAATGCAAATTTCGCATGTGGAAAAAGTAAGTACACCCTTGGCTCTAATAGGTGGTATTGCCCCCTTTGGCAGAAACAACCTCAAGTAGGCGTTTCTTATAGCTGTCTATCAGTCTGACATCGACTGGGAGAAATTTTTGCCCACTCCATGCAGAATTCTTTCACCTGTGCGATGTTTGAGGGGTTTCTTACATGCACAGCTCGTTTCAAATCCCCCCACAACATCTCGATGGGATTTAGATCCGGGCTTTGACTTGGCCATTCCAGAACCCTCCATTTCTTTCTTTTCAGCCATTCGTTGGTGGATTTACTGGTGTGTTTAGGGTCATTGTCATGTTGCGAGATCCACCTGCGGTTGAGCTTCAACATTCCGACAGATGGCCTCACATTATCCTCAAGCACCCTCTGGTACAATGAAGAATTCATCGTGGATTCCATGATGGTGAGCTGCCCAGGCCCTGATGCAGCAAAGCTGCCCCAAACCATAATATTTCCACCACCGTGCTTTACAGTTGGTATCAGGTTATTGTGGTCAAATGCTGTCTTTGGTTTTTGCCAAACATGTCTTTTGGTGCTGTGGCCAAATAGTTCTACCTTTGACTCATCTGCCCAGAGCACATTGTTCCAGAAGTGCTGGTCTTTGCCAAGGTGTTCATTGGCAAACTTTAGTCTTGCCCTGATGTTCTTTCTGGACAGCAAAGGTTTCCTCCTGGCACACCTCCCATGTAGATCAAATTTGTGCAAGCCTCTTTCTAATGGTAGACTCGTGCACTTTGACATCAACAGTGGCAAGAGCTACCTGTAGGTCCCGTGATGACATTCTGGGGTTCTTTGAGACTTCTTTCACCATATTGCAGTCTGCTCTCAGGCTGAACTTGCTGGGGCGGCCTGGCCTGAACAAGTTGGCAGTTGTTTGGAATCTTCTCCACTTGCAGATGATCTTCCGGACAGTCGAATGATTGATTTCAAATTGTTTGGAGATCTTTTTAAATCCCTTCCCAGACTCGTAGGCATCTATAACCTTCTTTCTGAAGGCCTCAGAGAGCTCTTTTGATCTAGGCATGGTGATGCCGCACACTTCAACAACAAAGAGCAAACCAAACGAAATGTCTGAGGTTTAAATAAGACAGGTTGCTCCAAGATCCTCTCTAACGATGTTCTAATCATTTGCACCTGAGCTGGTGCACCTGATTCTAATTTTAGGTATTTGAAGTAGTGATAAATGTAGGGGTGTACTTACTTTTTCCACATGCAAAATTTGCATTTACGTTTATTTAAATTATACAATGGACTACAAAATGTAAATGTTTCATGATATTTGTTATATTATATCACCTTTATCTATCAATATTGTTGAAATTAAGATGAAATAGCTGTATGTTGAAATATGTTGAAAAAGTCAAAACTTTACATGGGGTGTACTTACTTTTTCACGTGACTGTATCTGGATTGCGCCAATACAACTACTTTTTAACATTTCAACAATTGATGAAGAGTTGTTCTTTGCAGTCCCTTCCAAAGTTTCCCACTTCTCTCTAGCGTAGCCATCTAACAACAACAGACAACACTTTACCTTTGCAATTTATATAAAAGGGGTTCTCTAAGGCTCGATCAACTTTACCTAAAAGCACTAACAGTGTCATTAGAAGTGTTTTCTCCAATAAAAACCACCGTTTAGAGGCCATTTTCTCCCCGCAAAGCGGGGGTTGGCCTTTTTCGGGAACCGTGGTTGTTGTTGTTTTTCGGTCCCCTTTTTGAAGCAATGTTTTACGGCCGGATGCCCTTCCTGACGCCAACCCTTTTTGCCGCCTTCAACGACAAACAGGGAATTACCAGTGAACTGGTACTCAATTAGCCGACCTCGGAAGGATGACAGGCTGAGTCAACCCCCCTGGCATTAATTCGGCGATCGACCGAGATTCGAACCCAGGATCCTAGGATCCTAAGCCGGCACCCTAGCCGCTAGCCCAACACCAACACCAGGGATGTTTTCTCCAATAAATGTTCTAATATTTGGGCTTCCTGAAAAGCGTCTTTGGGCTTCCTGAAAAGCGCTATATAAAATAAATGCATTATTATTATTAATATAGTCTAGTCTTACTGTGGACATACATCTACATACATCGATATAATCTTACTGTAGACATACTGGTCTTTCTGTATGCGATCTGATTATTGTCTATTATCCCGATCCTCATGCTGACTAGGCCTGAGGTCTCAGATTTGGTTTCTCAGGGTTGTACATTCTTGGTAAAACTCTGCATGAGCCGCAGCAACAGCTGTTGAGATGGCGGATTGTTTTTCATCTTCAACTTTAGCAGCCAAGTTCTGAAATTTCAGCTGTATGTTGTTAGAGAACATATAAAAGCAAATACGAACAGACGGGTCTGTTCTAATTCTTCAACACTGGCGATGTGGAAATATGGATATGTCTGTTCTATGAGAAACAAGGTGAAAGTACATACAATATTGATAAAAGTGTAGATTACAGCAAAGGAAAAATATAATGAAAATGTTGCAACGATAATCTCTCTTGGTTGTAAGAGGCGCACACGTGTTGGATGGAAAACAAAATCCTTGACAGGCACAGGGCGGCTAACCGCCAGTCTCGCTCAGGGAAATTAAAGCAATTAAGAATCGACGTCTTTTTTTTTATCGTCCGTAACAATGAAGTACGATACCTCATTCAAAAACTTTATCCAGAAATTCCAATGGTCCCGTAGAAGAGATCACTTAAACATTCCAAACCTCTGATGGTCTTCAAAGGAAGGCTGGCTTGTTGCTTGAAGCAAAAGGTCTTCAGCAGGAAAAACCTCTGCTCCAGGTGATGCACAAATGGTTAATCTCCCCGTTTCTCAGAGACACTCTGGAAAGTTCTTAGAGGAAGTTTCCTCTGGAAGATGGGTCTTTGGCCCCGCAGACTTTCATTCAAGCCTCGAGTAGCTGTACCGCCATTACACACGCGGGCGTACTCATCTCTAAAGTAGTACCACCGATGTATTATGTCATCATATTGATACCAATGTGATAAAACGTAGTCACGACACCCTTTAGTAGCAATGTTGATCGGGGAATGTTAATGAATATCATGTGTTTCGATGTAAGGATTGTTACCTAAAATTGCTCACAAAGCTTCTAAACGAAGCCAAAAATACTTCAAAAGTACCTGAGAGAAAGGGGTGTGCCTCTGAATATGAATGAATGAATGATCGTTTTAAGGCCATTTTCCCCACTAGAGCCTCTGCACAACGAAATAGTTAAAGAACTTTCCCAGCGCACCCAAAAAGCTGATAGCTTGCAGATGCTTGTACTGCAAAACTCCCAACGATTTGGGCCAGTGCAAGGCCCGAACTGTGGATGGGCATGTTCTACCCAAACTCCCTGATGATCATTAACAGTGAATGGAGTTTGAACCTTGTTCGAGTATCTCATGTGAACATGGCAGGCTTGGTTATTTATTTAACAGGTGTCTGCATGCGAGAAAACGAAGCTGTGCATCATTACCAACAAAGTAATGGCTGTCAACTCTCCGACAAAGCTCGTGTTCACGACCTGAAAATACACAAAGATCGGCTATTATTTATGTGGGAGCCGGATGTATCAGGCAGACTTCCCTGTGGGACACACCTTATCTGCTTCGAGTGCTTCTTAACAGCGATGAGGTCATATTTGGGAGTTGTGAATGCACAGGGTAAGTTTAAAATAAACTTTTAAAATGTTATTTACTATAAATCATGTTGGTTGGGGTGCAGAGGGGTAGTTTTGGGACTACAGGAGCTGAGAGGGCTGTTATTAAAATGTTTTTGTTTGGTTCCTGGGCCACAATAATTTTGCATCTATTGGTAAAAAGGTGTATGTTTTTTATTATAAATAAAATGACGGGAACTCGACACCTCTCATCCACTGATATTTCTTGTATTTTATATAAGGTATTTCCGTGAATCCGATTTGCATTCAGGAACACAACAATTATGGTTAACGATTTTGGAATTTCCACTCTGTTTAAGTACTGAATATTATGCTAAAAAGACCACGTGTATTTTACTTACAGATTTTGCCCAAGCAATGTCCGATTGAAAGAGCCCCAGTTCGTAGAAATGTCACTGAAAACATACACAGCGCATCCATGGGAAAGGCCTCATTAGAATTCTTACATCATTTGAAAAGTCCTGCATTCAAATAAGTGGCCCCTCAACCTTTTCCATTCACACTCCAACTTTTTGGTTTTTTTGTCTTGTGTTTTCGATCATAAATAAGTGGCTACCAAGAATCCCTACTCCAGGCAGGCCATATTAATGGAACCCCTCTCTGGGACAGTAGCGAGATTTAAAAAATCCTAAAGGTAGTCGGCACTCAAAGGCTATTCTGAAAGTGGTCGTTTCTTTTTCGTGTTGCTCGAGACTCGGTTTCCCGAACGGGTGACTCGACAGTTTGGATTCATCCTGATAGCAAACATAAAATGTCATGGTTAATATTAATCGGAGCACACAAAATTTTGGCAAATTATCTCCCAATAAATCTTTTTCTTTTTTAAGAGAATCTACGACAAAAAGGGTTGGCGGCAAAAGGCATCCGGCCGTAAAACATTGCTTCAAAAAGGGGACCAAAAAACAACAACAACCACGGTCCCCGAAAAAGGCCAACCCCTGCTTGCGGGGAAAAATGGCCTCTAAAGGTGGTTTTTATTGGCTCCTTAAAGAAGCTGTGACATCCTCACAATTTTTTTTTCTTTATTGATATCAGTCCTAGTACAACCATGGAGTTATAAAAGCAAATACGAACAGACGGGTCCAAAATAATTCTAGATCACACAAGAGATGAAGCATCAGAAAATGAAGGTTAAGTGTTTCATGCCATAGGTTTTGAAGAAGACAAGAAGCACGAGCGCCCAGAAGGCAAGAATGAAGCCATCAGGTGGGTGCCATTCATTCTGCTTGCCCTGGAACAAAAAGTGTGCAATACATTTATAGCAATGGAAAACCTTTCATAATTAATTGTTTTAATTACAGTGAATGAAAAAGAATAATCACAAAGTTATGAATTGAGAGATCAGCTCACCTTCTGCACCATCTGAGCAACAGGCAGCTGGTCAGCAAAGTCATTACTCAAAGTCACATCTTCATTGACGCCATCTTTTTTTCTGTTCCAAGTGCGCGCGCACACACACACACACACACACACACACACACACACACACACACACACACACACACACACACACACACACACACACACACACACACACACACACACACACACACACACACACGTTCGTTCCAAGCAAACACAGTGACAAAGGCCTTAAAATAATATGTACATATATCCATTCATTAGCTTTGGCCACATTAAGAATAAGATTTCCTAAAGTAGCATATAAATTTGATCCAAAATCAACTAGATGGTTTTACTTACAATGTATATGCATTGCTGAATCAGCTTTATGAAAGACATCTCGTCCAAAACCTCCGCTACAAATCACAAAATAATGAACTCCAGTGGACAAAGGCAGCTTTGCATCATGGCTGAGGCTGAGGGACTAACTTGTTTTCATAGCTGTTATTACGGTACCAACCCTAGGACTGGCAGGATAGCTTCGACTTCAGAGGTATGTTCTATTTGTTCTATTTGTCGGCATAAGTTGGTGGAGGTTAAAGATCCCATGGTGTCCTTCACGACGAGGAGACGAGCTATCGCCGGCACCCTGAAAAAATTACAAATTCCTGCTCTAACCTATAGGGGGCACCGCATCAGAGACATTGCCGTGCCACTGCAGGAACCGATGCAAACTCGCAGCCACGTGTTGCATGGCTGCGACTTTAGGTGAGAGCATATGAACGTACGAACGAGTACCAATTCTGAAACGTTTGCCGATTTCCCGAAACATGGACACTGTGCTGTTGTAACCGAAAACATTTGCCAAAATAAACAAACAATACATTAAAATGGTAAATAAAACAGAAAACAGCTTGTTAAACGTCATAATATTGTGGATTATGGCTTATTTGTACAACCCTCAAACACAAGGAAGAGCACAACTCTCTCACATGTGGTCAAGAAACCATTATTAAATTGTAATAATAATGCTATTGGTTTAAATAATAAAAACAAGCGTTACGCCTAGGTCCCCCGTCGGTGAAGTGATGCGAGTTGACAAAGTGGAAGATGCAAGGTAGCCATCTTGGATTTTGACGTGGCGACCCAATTTTCAATAGCGTTCTTCCTTATGCGTAGATACACCCACACACCAGATTAGAAGTTGGTACTTCGCTTATTTTTCAAGATATTTCGCTCAAAAGGTTCAGACGTACATGGCCGCGGCCATCTTGGATTTTGACGTGGCGACCCAATTTTCAATAGCGTTCTTGCTTATGCCTAGATACACCCACACACCAGATTAGAAGTTGGTATTTCGCTTATTTTTCAAGATAATCCGCTCACAAGATTCAGACATACATGGCGGCAGCCATTTTGGATTTTGACGTGGGTTGCACCCACACACCAAATTAGAATTCGGTCCTTCGCTTATGCACGCACGCACGGACGGACGCACGCACGCACAGACGGACGGGAAAACCATAGTCCCCCTTTCACTCCGCGGTCCGACTGGGGACAAAAATGAACAATGGCCATTAGATGCACTCATTGAGAAGATCACGAAGAAGAGAATTCAAAAGTGTGGCACAAAATGCACACAAAAATACTATGGGCATACGATTCAAACAGAATCTATGGTATTTTTTATGTTAAGTTGAGCAATGCAACATGAGACAGATTTTCAAATAATCCGCAGCAGTACACAAGTCTGCGGACAAAGCGAAAGAAAAAAAACAACTCCAAATGGCAGCATTCCAATGAAGTAACCACACCTGGTACAAAACCATACCATCGATTAAATAGTTCATCATACCCAGGCACTGCAGTCAGCAGGTCGTTCAATGAAGGAACAGAGACAACACGCGTCACAAGCTCCACCTTCCGCACACTTCCAAAGAACTCGGTAATGAGCACGGTGCTGGGATCACGCGAGAAGAGGTCTGTACGGTGGCCAGGAGTGGATATGCAGTCTCGTTTGGGACATACACGAAACTGCAACAGACAAGATAGTATGGCCGACAAAAGCCCATCAGCCCTTCTTCATTAAAAAAACAAAAGTGATAAACAACCAATCATGGAAGTGCACACCACTGGCAGCAAAACTCAAACGAACATGGAAAGTCAGTGCCAGGAAGAGATGAGAAAAACGACACTAAATTAGAAACGTACAGCTGGGGGTATTCAGCATTAGATTATTCATTGATGTGAAGGGTGAGCGCAAAATGAGGAAAGGCAAACGTATAGCACAGCATGTACAATTGAAGCACAGGTGCATGTTACCAGAGTTAGTTTGCCCTGGCTGGGTTAACCCCAAAAAAGATCAGAGCTTCTACTTGCGTCCGACGGTGCTGAGTAAACTTCAAGAAACGCACTATCGATTGCATCCATTATTATACGAGGGCATGTTGAAAGATAATGCCTCCTCTTTTTCTCCAAAACAGGTAAAGATATTCAAATGAAACAAAGCGCAGTCCGCACATTAATTATTCCCACTACTAGGTATGACGTTTCGTCATTCTGACACCAGATGTCTCAGTGCTATGTTAGTCAAGATGGCAGAGGACAGCACAATGTCTGTGCTGTGAAGTACTGGAGATGAGAGTTGGGATGATTGACTCGAGGTGACAGTTGCGATGACTGACTGGAGGTGAGAGTTGGGATGACTGACTGGAGGTGAGAGTTGGGATGACTGACTGGAGGTGAGAGTTGGGATGACTGACTGGAGGTGAGAGTTGGGATGACTGACTGGAGGTGAGAGTTGGGATGACTGACTGGAGGTGAGAGTTGGGATGACTGACTGGAGGTGAGAGTTGGGATGACTGACTCGAAGTGAGAGTTGGGATGACTGACTGGAGGTGAGAGTTGGGATGACCGACTGGAGGTGAGAGCTGGGATGACCGACTGGAGGTGAGAGTTGGGATGACCGACTGGAGGTGAGAGTTGGGATGACCGACTGGAGGTGAGAGTTGGGATGACTGACTGGAGGTGAGAGTTGGGATGACTGACTGGAGGTGAGAGTAGTGTGCACCATTACGATCCTGAGAGTAAGATACATTCAATGGAGTACTGCCACAAAGGATCATCAGCCTTAACTTGGCTACGACATTTTCCCAAACAGATCTCTTCCCCCAAAAGTAAGCAACACCTTCCTGGAGAACATTTTTTCTTCCGAGGATAATGTCAAGGCCGCTGTGAAGTGCTTGTCAAGTCATCAGGATGCACAGACAGTTCTATCGTGACGGCATCACAAAACTACTTGAACATTGGCAGAAATGTATGGACAGCAGTGGTGATTACGCTGAGAAATAAATCTGCACCCATAGTAGAATAAAGATTAATGTTCGTACATGTCTTTGTTTCATTCGAATATCTTTACCTATTTTGGAGAAAAATAAATAAGAGGCGTTATTTTCCAACACGCCCTCGTACCTGTCCACCGATGAAGAACATGTAAGTCCATGGGCCTATCACTTTGCCATCACAAACAGGACAGTGGTCTCTCTGTCTTCTACCACCTCCTTTCTGGTCTTGCACCCTCTGCCATTACCATACTTTGTCTTCCCCATTCTCTTCCCCCAACCCCCCGACCCCCAGGTTTATGCAGGGAACACACGGTCCACCATCAACCCCCTTCTTGTGAAGCTCCCAAAAATCCAGAATCACTGCTCACCTCCACTCATTCGTTCCTCTCCCCCTACCCCTGTGTAACCAACTTCCACATTCACTTCAATGTCATTTTCCACTCCCAGGCTTCAAGAGAGCTGTAACTGTCATCAACATCTCAGATCATCCCCAATGTTCATTTCTACCCTGTCGGCCAAAAAAGGTGCCACATGAAGAATCATCCCCAGGAGTTTGAGTGACTGAACTTCCTCAAGAGGATTGTTAAGGAAGTAGCTAGGAGGGTTTTTGATGTTGAAGGTTCCAGTCACGGTGTGGGGGAAGCTTTGAGAGGGTGGGGTGTGGGGAGGCTTTAAGGGGATGGGTGAGGAGTGATGCAGAAAGAGGGGATGTGAAGCTTTAAGGATGTGCGTGAGGGGGGGTGGGGGAGGATGGAGAAAGAGGGGGCATGAAGTGGAGGAATGCTAAAGAGGGGGACATAGAAAGAGTGGGGTTTGAAGGATGCAGGCTTGTAGAAGAAGGGTGGAAGGGTACCGACACCGTTAACGGATGCGATTGTGATTTGATTGTCATGAACAGACAAACTCTGCAAACTGGACTTCTCAAGATTCCCAAATTGGACATATGGAGATAAAGATAATGTGATGGTGGAAATAATTTATGTTGAAGACAAAGAGAAAGGTAGGTGGTATTGTAGGTATGGGCGGAGGGTTGATGCATCAAGCGCTTAGCTGACAGACAGTTTTGGGAAATCATCTGTGAGGAAGAATAGAAATTGATAGTGGTGAACAATAATATGTGGCGTACTCCTGATAGACGAATAAGGAAAGTGAAGCATTTCCAAATGTTTTAAAATGATTTTAAAGGAATAAAGAAGCGTTTACATTCAATAAAGATTCCGTTTGGATATATTGACAAAAAAGAAGAACCTAGAACGGCACTCTATAGAGAGCATACCTCCGCCTGGTTGGCCATATCACTCGATGGTGAAGAATCACTTTAAAAATTCGACTAACTGGATCCGGTTCTGGATCCTCACCAAAATTGAATCGATTCTTGTCACACACCCAACCGGTCCACCAAGTTTCGTCCAAATCCATCCACAACGTTTTGAGATATCCTGCTATGTATCGTTTGTGGCCCTATCACCCCAATGGTGAAGAATCACTTGAAAAATTCGAGTAGCCGGATCCTTCACCAAAATCTAATCATTTCGTCCTCGTCACATACGCTACATCTCTGCCAAATTTCGTCCGAATCCGTCCACAACCTTTTGAGATATTTTGTTCACAAACGGACAGACAGACAGGGGGTGAAAAGAACCTCCATCCACCTCTGGTGGCGGAGGTAATAAAGAATGCAAATTGTATATCAAGTAGTGTTTGAATGGTGTTGTTGTTGTGACATTCAATTCATTTTCTTAAATACAACATGAATATTGTGCCGTATAGTGCCTGTTCAGCCATACCAGCTCATCCATCGTGTTCTGACTAGCCGGGTGAATTTTCTCGAGGAACTCGAGGAGGTAGTAGGTGAAACGGTCGATGACGTACACACCAATACTGGGATCGACATGATGCTGAGCAGAAGAGCAAGCAATAAGTGATAAAAACCTCATTGCTGCACTCCAACAAAAGCAATTATAAGGGAATATAAGAAACTATAGAAGAAGGATAAGACAATTCTCCCCAATGAAACAGTGTCGCATGCCACCCCCAACTTGACAGCTCTATTCACATCACATGACGAGTAAAAAAAAAAATGGTTCCATGGTAAAGAAAACTCACTCTGTATTCTGCCCCTAGAGGAATTTACTGGTGCTCAGCGAGTCCACACTATTTGCAACTAGCAGAGTGCTCACCAATCATGTGTTCACCAACCTACAAAACTTGATCTGGTACAATACAGTTTCAAACTACAAGGGAACTCGGAGGAGCACATACTTCCGCCAGGATGAACAGTTTATGGTTTCATTCCCACTGATAGGCCAGATCTGGATTCGGACTTGAACCAAAATCAAATTGGCTTGTTCTCGTCACCTAACTAACTCGTCCACCAAGTTTTGTCATAACTCATCCACAACCTTTTAACTATGTTTATATATCGCTTTTCACCCAATTTCGCTTAATTAAATAATTCTCATATCCGAATCCATATTCAGATCTTCACCAAGATCAAATAGATTCGGTCTTGTCACACACCCAATCTATCCACCAAGTTTCGTCTGAATCCGTCCACAACTCTTTGAGATATCCGGCTAAATATCATTTTTGGCCCTATTTCGCAACGGTGAAGAACCACTTTTTAAAATTCAGTGATCCAAGTTCATTTGGCAAGTGAGCAGCGATCCAAGTTCACAAGGCACGGTACAAAATGTGCCTGGTCAGTTTCATGTTCTATCAATCAATTTATTTATACACCAAAATATGCCATCAAGATCACCCTCAATTCTCCTCCAGGCATATGTCAGTCAGGCGTGCCCACAGGTACTATCACAGCAGAGATTTCCACTTAATTCTGGCAGCTGATGTTGCGCAATTTTGGATGGAAAGATGTTCTGGCGCCATCTCATTCTTGCTACGTCACTTTGTCATCTAAATTTAATGATAATGGTATGTAAGCGATGCTGAACGACGGGTCAAGACAAAATAATGGCAGCATGTTTGTATCAACAACAACAACAACATGCATTTTAACGCCATTTTCCCTGCTGGAGCGGGGGTTAGCCTTGCGGTCCCCATGACAATCTTCTCCATTTTGCCCTATTTTCTGCCTCTCTCCTTGTTAACCCCCTTGCCCGCATTTCTTCTTCCACCATCTTTAGCCAAGTCTTTCTCGGTCTTCCCCGTCCTCTACTTCCTTCTACATTAATTTCCATCACTCTTCTCAACCAGTCACTTTCATCCTTCCTCAACACATGACCAAACCATCTCAACCTGTTCCTCTTCACAGCATCAATCACAGGCTCTATTCCCATCATCTTTCACAATTCATCATTTGTCTTTCTCTCTCTCAACGATACTCCGCACATCCACCGAACCATTTGCATTTCCACCCTTTCCAGCCTTCGTTGCTGCTCTACGTTCATTAGCCATGTCTCGCTCCCATAAATCATAACACTTCTCACACATGCAGCATACACCTTTCCCTTCAGCTTCAACGACACTCCCCTCCTCATCAGCATGCCACTCAGTTCCCGAAACTTCTTCCATGCACATCTCACTCGAGCAACCATTGTCGAGTCTGATCCACCTTCTCCATTCAGCATGTCTCCGAGGTAGCAAAATGTTTTCACACCTTCCAGCTTCACGCCGTCTCCAAGATCCAACTCAACATTTCCTCCATCTGCAGCTCCCTCTGTGCACACCTTACATTTGAATGTAGCTGCCACACTGGTTAATGACCCTCTCAGACCACTACATTTTTGATGAACCCACTCAGCGCACATTGTACATTGAATGGAGTTCACTCCGACACCCTTCCTGCACACAGCACATGGACACTTCCCAGTTCTTTCCACCTCACCACATGCTTTACCACTTGCCATCACCTTCGTCTTTCCGATATTCACCTTCAGACCTTTTGTCTCCATACATTCCTTCCACTTGTTCATCTTTTCCTTCAGTCCATTCATACTTTCCACAATCAACACCAGATCATCGGTATACAACAACTCCCACGGTAAACCCTCCTTTACGTTCTGAGCCAGCACCTCCATCACAGCTACAAATAGTAGTGGACTTAGTACCGACCCCTGATGCACTCCCACCTTCACCTCAAACTCACCACTGTTCCCGTCCTTCGTCCTTACAGCTGTGCGCGCTCTTTTGTACATTGCCATCACGACTCTGATCAACCATTCCTCCACTCCTAACTTCCTCAATTCCCATGTCAATACTTCGCGTGGAACCCTATCGAATGCTTTCTCCAGATCAACAAACCCAAGAAACAACTTCTTCCTCTTCTCCATGTACTTCTCCTGCAACTGCCTCACAATAAAGAGCGCGTCTGTCGTTCCTCTTCCTGGCATAAATCCAAACTGCATTTCGTCGATCTTCACCTTCTTCCTTATCCGCCTCTCCAACACGCTTTCCAATACCCTCATTCCATGCTCCAATAACTTTATCGCTCGGTACGAGCCACACTCCAGAGGGTCACCTTTCCCCTTGTATAGAGGGACGAGGGTACTCGGTTCCAAATCCACTGGAATGCGGCCTTCTTTCACCACCAGATTACAGATCTGTGTCATTCTCTTCACACCCCAACTTCCTGCTGCCTTCAACATATCGCCCACAACTCCCGTCGGCCCTCCCGCTTTTCTACTCTTCATTGCTTTTATCGCTTCCTCAACTTCCTTTTCAGTTATCTTCTCTGCCGGTCCTAAAACTGGGTTACTCTCTATGTTGCCATCCCATTCATTCTCTGTATTCAACAGCATTTCCATGTATCTTTTCCATCTTCCTTTAATTCCATCTGGGTCCACAACGATTTGTCCCACTTCATCCTTCAAGCAACTCACCCCCATCACATCACACCTCTCTTTCGTTATCTGCCTTGCAATCCTGAATACCGCTCTCTGACCCTCTTCCGAATCCAAGCGTTCTCCGAACATTTTCCTACATGCGTCCTGCGCCTTTGCTACCCCTTTCTTTGCAGCCTTCTTGGCTGCCTTATAACTTTCATGCTCTGCTTTTTCTGCTCCCGTACCCTTCGCCTTCTGCCACTCCTTGAACTTCTTCCTCTTCTCGTCAATCCTCTTTCCAACTTCATCATCCCACCACCATGTTTCCGAGTGCCTCTGTGGTCCTTTTGATCATCCACATACCTCACCAACGGCTCCCAACAGACTATCTTTCATTGACATCCAACCACTTTCAAGCTCAACCACATCATCCTCTACCCTACTCAGCCTCTCTTTTAATGCCTCCCTTACTGTCACCTCTTTCAACCTCCACACCTTCATTCTCGGTTGGTACTTCACCCACCGAGCTCTCCTCGCACCTTTCACCCTGATGTCACAGACAACCAAGTGGTGCTGTGAAACAGCCCGCAAATGTTTGTATCAATAAAATTAATCTGGTCACGCATCCCCAGTAACTCGGTCTTTGAGATGCATTTTGCTTTCAAAAGGCACCATTCAACATGGTGGCAACAAAAATATCAAAGACAACACCAACTCACCGAGAGAGAATCCTCGCCAACATGGCTGCTAGCAAAAGCCACAATATTTGGTGAGTAGAACTTTTGATACATGGAGACAGCCTGACAGGTGTCTATGATGAAAGCAATCTCATGATATCTAGGAGAACATAGATGAAGGAACAATGTGTACAGTTATGTGCTTCTTCACACAAATATCGAACTTTTCACTTCAGTTACAAAATAACAATCATTATTACTCACCGTTTCTTTTGCCACATTTGCTCAAAAGCATCTGCTAGCTCGATATTAGTTATCTCCTCAGAGTCTTGAAACTTAAGAAACCCATCACCACCATGGCCTGCAAGCAGAATTTGGAGCAGGTACATAAAAAAAAATTCCCATATATATGTGCACAAAAGGTGGAGTTATCACATAATACGAGGAAAGGTACCCGTGAACCCTTCCCTAGTGATGGGGAAAACAAGAAAAAGTACCCGTCCCCCCAGTGACAGGAAAAGTTGAAGTTAATCTATGATTTTAAATTATTTCATGGACTTTCGAAAGCTTGTGTTGCGCTCTTGGTTTCACTCAGAGCCAAAAGCTCTGAGCTACTTCTACCGCCCACTGCAAAATGGTGGTGCAACATCGGGTGGCGGAGGTTGTTGTTGTTGTTGTTTGGTATGCAGTCTGTGGTGGCTGGTTGAATCATTTCTCGGGAAGCGGGTTTGTGCTGCTGATGCAATGCCCCAATTCCTGTAGAGCTGGTACACAATTTGCCGACCTCGGGAGGATGACAGGCTGAGTCAACCCCCCTAGCGTTAATTCAACGATCGACCGAGATTCGAACTCAGGATCCTAGGATCCTAAACCAGCACCCTAACCATTAAACCAACACCAGGCTCTGGGCGGGAGGTGGTACACAATTTGGCAGCTTAAGGTTACATTTGTCTAAAAAGAGGGCAAAATATCCTGCTTGCAAAATAAAATTTAGCATCAACATTATTTATGCCTGTTCTTCCATCATTTCAAAAGGGAACGGTGAGGTTTTCAAACGCAGCGTGGCCCTTCCCTCCCCACTCTCTCTATATGTCCATGCTCTATTCTTTTGAGCGGACATTCTAACTCTTAATGAATTACGTCCCCGAAAACACCGATTTTAACTCTGAGTGCTGTTGGCCACGATTG
The DNA here is from genome assembly GCF_964187855.1 of Myxine glutinosa. Taxonomy (NCBI): domain Eukaryota; kingdom Metazoa; phylum Chordata; class Myxini; order Myxiniformes; family Myxinidae; genus Myxine; species Myxine glutinosa. The sequence goes on from NC_136268.1 coordinate 93,095,385, forward strand.
TTGGCAACATGCGATGCATCGTCTATTTTTGTTGTTCAAAAATGACCTCCAATGTCTGAATGAATGAATGATCGTTTTAAGGCCATTTTTCCCCACTAGAGCAGGGGTTAGCCTTGTGGGCCCCATGACAATCATGGTTCCCTGTTTGAGACAATGTTTTTATGGCCGGATGTCCTTCCTGACGCCAACCCTTAGTCGCCTTTTACGATGCGCAGGGATACGGTGTACCTATTCTAAATCTGGGTACACACCGTGATCATTCATCCCAGCAAGCTGGTACTCAATTTGCCGACCTTGGAAGGATGACAGGCTGAGTCAACCCCCCCTGGCATTAATTCAGCGATCAACAGGGATTCAAACTCAGGATTGACCTCCAATGACTGAATGCAGTAAAAGGATTGCAAATAAAGTAGCCAGCTGCATTCAATGTATTGGTCAACAGGTGGTTAAAAGTAGAGGAAGCATCATTGTCCTATCGTGTAAATAAGTCTCTTGACGATTTCAGAAATTAGGCATCATTCTTAGTCGTCTCTCATTAAGCCAAATTTTCAAGTTCAACATACCATTCCTCTGAACAAACATTAATCTTAACTGGGATCTCGACAACGTTAAATATTAATACCAATTTCCTTTCAATGAGAAGGTATACCAGATGTGGCTTCACACATCATACAATGTACGATCACTGCAATACTCTACAATTGGCGGTCCAGGATTGACCTTTGTTGTACACAAAACCTCCATATTTGTCATTTTCCTCTTCTATTAGTGTTGATTGTGTTTCTTTTTAAATAGACCATCCCACACCTGTCATGTAGATAAGAATGTTGCTTCTCTCATCGGAGAGAAGGCGCTTCGATCTTGGAGTGTTGGGAGGAACACGTCCCATCAAAAGGCGTACAAAGTTTTCTACTGTAACCTGCATTTAAAAACAAGCCGAAAGACTTTGAAGCCATCAAATCAATATCCTGTCAATGCTTAGTTTATTGAGTTTTTAACATTTTGAGGCATGAGGTTCCTGTGCAAACCTGTTCAAAAATATTCCCCTTAAATTAAACATCAATAGATCTTTACGATGTCTTTGAAGGCAAATTCATAGCAAACAGACAAATAAAATTCCAAGTTGCAAAAATATCTGCTCCACCCCAGTGAAGGCAGTCAAAAATGAAATCAATAAAACAGGTAATACAAACCTCATATCCACGGTAATCCACCTCGACGTCATCTCCGTAGACATTGATTTGTTCATGGGCATTGTTGAAGACTGTAGCTGGACGTGGGTTTCGTGCATTACAAGCCATATCATCGGCGAGCATCATGATGATATGGCTTTAAACAAGTATAAAAAGATGGGAAAATGCAGGGGGTTGGAAAACAAGAAAAAAAATGTTACAACAAAACACATGTGACAAACCTAATTGCAAAATCAAATCTTTTCATAGGTTTAGAAACGCATCAGTGACAGTACATAAATAAAACATTTTGTTGGTAATATTTGTACAGTCGATTTTAAAAGTACCGTACGCTAAAAAAGTGTCTAAAATTTCACAGTAAGCGCGTTTTACCTTCTACCACATTCTCATTGTTCAAAGGGGGTTAAAAAGAGTGGGTAGATGAGAGACGGCAAACCTGTCCGGGATACCAAGACGTTTGACGCTGCGATACACTGACAGCACGTTGGCCACATGGCGGTAGTTAAACCAGAAGCGAGATGCGCACACCTGAATAAGACAATGTTGGCAAATGGAATCACCACATTCACAAGAGGAATCCAAAGTATATTTAACTTTCTGAAATGAGGGGTTTGGGTGCGCAGGGGGAATTGGAGCTCCACTGCCAAAACGTTGGAAAATTTTGAAGTGCTTACCAGTACTGCCCAGTTGTTTGTGTGGCCATCGTCTGCTTTCTGCTCAGCTTTGTCCTGCAAGACAATATAAAAATAACTATATATATATATAACAAGTTCCAAATTACAAAAGCATGTTTGGCTTCCTTTAGTTATTGTAAATCATTAATTAATTAAACAGATGTTTGGTACTACAAAACTTTAATATACAAGAAAACAAACACGACATAATAACAATAACAACGAAGCTTTTCGTGCTGTACTCTTCAGGGCGATTCACAGCAAAAGACTGGAAGATATGAGAACTAGTGCATTTTTAAGCATGTCTAAGTAACAGCGACACCGATTGGTTCTTCAGTCATGACGTCATTGGCATTCTGAACACCCAATGGTCCACCCAGTCACCACTATCCCCGATTCAGATTGGTTGGAGCTGAGTCGTTAAAGATGATTTGCATCATTACATTGGAGGGAGGGAGGATGGGGTTCCGCCAAAGCTGGGGATTCCACATTTGCAGACATACCATGGACAGCGGTCAGGGAAATACGTTTAATCTTTCTGTGTTGAAAGAGAACGAGAGAATGTACAAATTCCTTTTGACGACACAATATATGGGTCCGTGTAATGGATAAAGGTTGCTTCTAACATACGTAGATGTAACGTACTCCGATCTCGGCTCAATATGTTAAACATATCCGCATTGTACTGTTGTGCACAACCGGGGTTGGCAGCCAAGTGCCGTGCAATGGCAGCAGAAGAAGAAGAAATGGCCGACGGTCCTTGAACGTTCTTGCATGCTTGTACCGGTTGAGTCCTCACTCCCAAGTTCTTTGCTCGAATTGCCAGGGGGACATGCTGTTTGATACGATCAGCCAACCTTTGGGTTGTACGGCCCACGTACCGAGCTTCACATCGGCATTTAAACTTATAGATAACGTTGTTGATTTGTGAGGTGGGCAGAACATCCTTGTTGACTGACCTGAGCGGACGGCGAGAGGTGAAGATTACTCGAGGTTCCACAGCCAGGTAGGTGTTTGATACCGCATGTTTGATTTCTTCTTCAAACCTTCGTGATGATTGTCCTTTCCATGGCATCCCAATATATTGCGGACATTTGTCAGGACCGATCTCGGGTTCCTTTGTTGTGTTTACAAATGTGTGTACATATCTCCTAATTATGTCACCGAGTACATTCACGATTTTGTGCATTTCAGCAGGAAGATTACAAGGTGAGCAAATCCTCAGAGCTCTGCTCAAAAATAGGAGAGACATCCTTGTGAACAGAGCACGCTACAAGTATAAATGCAATATCTCTCATATCTTCCGGTCTTTTGTTGTGAATCGCCTTGAGGAGTACAGCACCAAAAGCTTCGGTTATTGTTATTATGTCGTGTTTGTTTTCTCGTATATTAACATTCATTCATTCATAAATCGGAAATAATTATACGCTCAGGGACTTGTTCTATACTATGGTCATGAGTATTCAAAAGGTCTTGGCATGATGGTCACCTGCTTTGCATTGAAAAAAAAAAAAAAAAATCAGTTCCTTTGTCTTGTTGATATCAAGAACCAAATAATGATGTCACACCAGTCTACAAACTTGTGAAGGAAGTTCACGTATTCATGGTTATCATTGAGCCCACTAATTACTGTATCATCAGCATATTTCATAACTAGCCGAAACCCGTGGAACATCCACGGAAGGGAGGATGTGGTGTATGTATAGAGTGTACCATTATGGATGGCATAGGGGATTTGCTTGTCTGAGTAAGAGTTAGGAAGAAAGATGAGAATGAAGAGTGCGTATATGAACAACGATCACCGGCACAAATGCATGCCCTGGATTGTCCACTCAGTGGACGGCTTGCTTTCGCCTTCGCCTGTCCAATCAGCGGACTTCGCCTTCGCCCAGCAGACGCCAATACGATGGCGTCGTAAGATGGCGTCGTATCGGCAGTTAATCGGATGCTTTTGGGCCCCAACGTCGGCTAATTCAGATTTTTCGAGTATGGCTGTACGTGATCAACAAAGAGCGCGGTTCGTAGATCGTATGTGGTGCAGTGGGCATCGGGTCACTGGGTGCAGCGCAAAAGGGATAACAAAGTCGAGTCCTTACGCTATTATTATATAGATACTACATTTCGGACCTGAACTGCAACAGTCACCTGTATACGAGGAAAACCAAATAGGGGAGACAACACAACATTGTGGTGCCCCTAGACTCAAAAGTCTGACACGTGACACTTTAGCGGTTGCCGAAGACGATAAGAAGAGGCCATTTCGTTGGGTACAAGAGGTAGTTTATTGTACAGAAATCTCCAGCAACTGCTCACGAACGGAAGTCGTAACGGCTTATATAAAACAAGCACCTTCTTCGGAGGGCGTGGCTCCAACAGCCGCGCGTGCGTCACGATGACACAACCAAACGCCCGTGTGCGTGGGTTAGAACAAACCCATCGTAATGGTAACCGTCACATGCGGATAAGTGAATAAGGTAACCGCGACATGTGCATAAGGTAACCACTACATGCGCCCCCCCAGAAGGCACGCCACGGGCGTGTACGTAGTTCGTGGGTGGAACCGAGCCGGGCCGCGGGTGCTGAGCAGCGGTAGCAGTTGGAGTTGCAGCAGTAGGAAATGCGGGAGCGGCGAGCAGCGGTGCGCGCGAAGACAACGAGGCTCCAGTGCGCGCGAAGGTAACAACGCAGCCGTGCATGCGCAAGAGATGAGCAGCATCAGCCTCGGGATCCGCCGTAGGAGCAGTAGTAGGAGTGGCGAGCAGCAGTACTCGGCCTGTGTGCGCGGAGGCGACGAAGTAGCAGTACTCGGCCTGTGTGCGCGGAGGCGACGAAGCAGCAGTACTCGGCCTGTGTGCGCGGAGGCGACGAAGTAGCAGTACTCGGCCTGTGTGCGCGAAGGCGACGAAGTAGCAGTACTCGGCCTGTGTGCGCGAAGGCGACGAAGTAGCAGTACTCGGCCTGTGTGCGCGAAGGCGACGGGCAGCGGTACTCGGCCTGTGTGCGCGAAGGCGACGGGCAGCGGTGCTCGGCCTGTGTGCGCGGAGGCGACGAAGTAGCAGTACTCGGCTTGTGTGCGCGGAGGCGACGAGCAGCGGTGCTCGGCCTGTGTGCGCGGAGGCGACGAAGTAGCAGTACTCGGCCTGTGTGCGCGAAGGCGACGGGCAGCAGTACTCGGCCTGTGTGCGCGGAGGCGATGAGCAGCGGTGCTCGGCCTGTGTGAGCGAAGGCGACGAAGTAGCAGTACTCGGCCTGTGTGTGCGAAGGCGACAGGCAGCAGTACTCGGCCTGTGTGCGCGGAGGCGACGAGCAGCAGTACTCGGCCTGTGTGCGCGAAGGCGACGAAGTAGCAGAACTCGGCCTGTGTGCGCGGAGGCGACGAGCAGCAGTACTCGGCCTGTGTGCGCGGAGGCGACGAGCAGCAGTACTCGGCCTGTGTGCGCGAAGGCGACGAAGTAGCCGTGCCCGGCCTGTGTGCGCGGAGGCGACGAAGTAGCAGTACTCGGCCTGTGTGCGCGAAGGCGACGAAGTAGCCGTGCCCGGCCTGTGTGCGCGAAGGCGACGAAGTAGCCGTGCCCGGCCTGTGTGCGCGAAGGCGACGAAGTAGCCGTGCCCGGCCTGTGTGCGTGGGTTAGAACAAACCCATCGTAATGGTAACCGTCACATGCGGATAAGTGAATAAGGTAACCGTGACATGTGCATAAGGTAACCACTACAACACCATGTTATTATACTTCACTCATTGTGGTCTATCCTGTAAGAAAACTGTGAATTAATCTTGAAATTCGAGACGTGTAACATCTAATTTCAGTAATCTGTCAATTAATAGTGTGGTATGATGGTATTGAAGGTACGAGAGAAGTCAATAAATAATGATCTTACAAAGGACTTAGGAGTTCTAAATGATGGTACAATCGGAAGATAAACAAGCATGGCATCCTCGACACCTCGATTTCTCTGATATGCTAAATGACGTTGGTCAAACAAGCCGATTTGAGTGCACAAACATTTCAGCAATATCCCTTCAAAACACTTCATTACATTAGAGGTCAAGGCTTGAATTCTGAAGCGTCCGCTCACCAGAGCATTGCGACCACGCACAGAGAATTGCGCTGCAACGGCGGCGCCGATGGACACGAGCACAATGGATGAGAACGGCAGACGCATCTCCCGTGTCGAAACGACGTTATTTTCTGCTTCTTTTTCTTTTTTCTCTCTCGTCTAATTCGTCGCTCTAGTAAGGTTTTGAAGCTGAGGTAGACATCACAGGAGTTAATATGTTATAAAACATGAATACAATTCAACTTATCTAAACCAACGGACGAGCAGCATGCCATGATATCAATACAGGAAGTACGAGGGGCAGCAACACTTCCTGGATTTGCTGTTGTTGTTATTGTTTGTGGGACGGACCTCTTTCATCGGATCGATTGTTATTTGAATCTCTCAGCAATGCATGCAAAGTACGTATCATGAAACGTTTGTCACGAACCTCGTGTGGTAAAGAAACAGGCAACGAACCACAAGAACCGCTTATTAAAAAGACACATTTTTACATTTACTAGCAGAGTACCCGCCTTACGGGCAATCTTGTTTTAAGCATGCAACACGTTCTCCTGACGCAAATCTTTATTTGGGCGGTGTATAGGCAACTGACCGGTCGTTGAATTGCATACCATGTATGTGCCGTGCAGCGATAACCCTCACCCTAACCCTCCCTCCCCCCCTTCCCAAAAAATATCCGAGTTACGTGCACGAAGCAAAAATATGTCCACTGCCGCTCGGATGTGGCAATGCAGCGTGTGATGGTGTCCATTCCAACACAAAAACCTGCTTTTCGCTGGATGGAGGAATGTCGACTGCTATGTCTGTTTTTAGTAGCAGGATATCGTCTCGGGAGATGAACATCGTCGCCGTGAAGTATTCATCGCGAGATCTGGGGACTTACTTTTTGCACCCAGCTTACCTCATGGTAAGACTTTGTTTACATCGACGTTCAACAACATTGGCCCTTTAGAATTTATTTTTTCTTCTTTTATTAAAAAATGCTTGGTTGATTTGTTATTCGAAATGTTCTTGTAACTACATAAGGGCGTTTATATCTCGGTGAAGCAAAAGATTTAGTGTTAGTGTGATGTCAGTGTAATATTGTAATTGAAATTACTAGGGCATGCCCGTACGTGGGTGCAATGCCCGTACGTGGGTACGTGGGTACGTGGGTGCGAGTACGGTGACAATCCCCCCCCCCTCTCTATTTACATGAAATGGTTTGGTTCATGAAATGTTTTGGTCCATTCGCAACGCCAAAGCGAACGGCGAACGGCTTGCGAGTACAGTGACAATCCCCCCCCTCTATTTACATGAAATGGTTTGGTCCATTCGCAACGACCACAGAACCCCCCCCCCCCCCCTCTATTTACATGAAATGGTTTGGTCCATTCGCAACGCCAAAGCGAACGGCGAACGGCTAAATCGCCATAGCTCGGTAACTACTTGTCCGATTAATTTCAAACCTTGAAAAGGCACATCCTCGGGTCCCCAGCAATATACCTGGCAAGTTTCAAGTATATCGGACCCGTGGTTGTCGAGAAACAGCGGTCACAGACATACAAACATACACACAGAGATTACTGGAATTATAGATAGATGATTGTAATGAGGGGCCACCAACATGTGCAGTAAGTAATGCAATGTAATGTAATAGTTGTGTAAGTAAACTCACTAAAGTTTAACACTACACTACACTACACTACTACTGTGATATTATGGTCCTTGATATTGATAAAGACGACGATGAAAGTAGTGATCGTTGCAACACGCATGTGAAACAAATCGTGTGCTCCTTTTGCAGACTGGAGAAGATGTGTCCGTCTGGGACGAAGACGACCTTCGCAGACACGTGCGTTTAGTCCTGCATCATTATGCAAGTGCTGGCATCAAATGGATTATTGCTGGATGGAGCAAACCTTCCAAAAAAAGTGAACAGACGGTCGCGGTGTCCAGACTTTTCCATTTGTCCCTGGTCAAGCCGACGCGCCGATAATGCTTCCCCCAAAAAAGGCCTTGCCAAATCCTGCAGTTAGCGCAATCGATGACACAGAGGACCCTTGTCAAAGTCAAGAAGACATCGGGGAATCAATCCAAGTTGTGCCACCTGCTCTTGTTGGACGAGGTGACAACGTAATTTTGGAGGCATCCCAATCACCTTGATTTTCCCCCCCCCCCCCAAGGCCAACCACGACAACGAGGTACGTGCACACCCATGACCCATGCATGCCTGACAACAGAGCAACCCATTTTTTGCTGTGAATGTGAATAAACACACAATGTAATGTGACCTGACGTGTCGTGTCGCACACAACACAACACAACCCCTTTTTCAAGAAAGAAAGAGCAGCTTGGTAAATTTTGTTTTTGTTCATTTAACTTGAATTACACGATCGTCACTACAAGTAAGTGTAGTTTAGTTTTCAGGATTTCATGGTTTTTGTATTCCAGGATTTGTCAAACACAACAACGTCATACGTCATACGTCATATGTCATACAAAACTTTTGTATACTTCACTGATTTTCTGCTACTACAAACATTTTTTTTGCAGACTTTGCAAATGCATGGGCAACATGTGAAGTTGAGGTTGCCGTCCAAGTGCGTCGAGTGGAGCAAGCGTGTGGATCATTGAAGACATTTCTGGTTTTTCTTTCCCATTGAAAAGAATGTCAATTGAAAGACATTTGCTTTATTGCAATTTCGCAATTTTTTCCTTAATAAATATACACATTTTGTTACATATACCTTTCCATGCACACGTACATGGTGTTCGTTTGTTTTTCCCTGTATACATGCATACGTACATGGTGTTTGTTTGTTGTTGTTTTTTTTGTTTAATAAACAAGTTTTGTCCATTTGGAGTTTGCTTGTCTATGGCCGTTGACATAGATATGTATATTTTAAACATTGCTTTAATCACAATAATATTATTTTGTGCCACCACAATAATATTAATTTGCACAATCATAATAATTAGCGATCTATGTTGTGCCACCTGCTGTTGTTGGATTTTTTTTTTTTTTTTTTTTTTTTTTTTTGTATACAATATCGAGGCTCGTGAAAGAGCGAACATTAATCACACAGAAAGACAAACCGACACATAAAACATATAACATAGGGAGCGGTAGACAAGATGGGGAGAGAGGGGGAAGGACACAAACACAACATTTGAGAGCAGGGACCGAGAGACATGGAGACATCGAGAGATCTGAGAGAGGGCGAGGGCTTTGGGGGGGGGGGGCGCGTGGGAAGGGGGCAGTGGGAGAGGTATAAAACATATGGACACTGCCAGGACTTCCAGGAAAGAAGTTGGAATTTCAAACAAGGTGGATCTGGGGTGAATTAGCGGGGGTAGAAAAGATCAAGGTTTTGGATGGGGGAAGATAAGAGATGGTGGTGAACAGCTGTTTTAAAGACCTGGAGGGAGGAGTGGGATTGAAGGGAGTGAGGGAGTTTGTTCCAGAGGCGGGAGAAAAGAGGAATGAAAGAGTGAAGGTGAGCGGAGAGCCGAGATTTCGGCAGTTTAACCATCAGAGGGTTGCTGGCAGATCTTGTGCGACCTGTAGGAATATTTGGGGGACAGAGCACAGAGAGAGCTGGGGGTGCAAGGCCGGAGAGGAGTCGGTAGAAGACAGAAAGACCACCTACCTGCCTGCGGTGAGTGAGTGAAAGGCCCTCAGAGATAGCTTCATCGCGGGAGATTCCAATAATTCTGAAAGCTTTGGTTTCAACAGCGTGAAGCCGAGCTAGGTGTGAGGCAGGAGCACCGGCCCATAGGGGAGAACAGTATTCCATTGAGCTGCGGATGAAAGCCTTATATGTGGTGAGGAGCTCAGGTGTGCCGAGGAAGGACTTCGCACGACGGAGGATGCCCAGTCGGCGACTGGCTTTGGAGGCCAGCTTGGAAATGTGGTTTTCCCAAGAAAGATCATGGCAGATAGTGAGACCCAAAATCTTGAGCGACAGAACTTCTTGGAGAGGATTGTTGAGAAAGTAGATGGGAGGGTTGTCCAGTCGATCTTTTCGGAGAGACATAGTAAGAGTGTGAGATTTGTCAGGATTGAAAGACATGTTCCACTTGTTTGACCAGTCTGTGATTTTGTCCAGGTCTTCAGAGAGTGAGGAGGCAGCAGACTGCCGATCTGAGGGAAGAGGAATGGAGCGGCAGAGAGTGGAGTCATCAGCAAAGAGATAGAGAGGATTTTCGAGAGAGTCAGAGAGATCATTGATGAAGACCAGAAAAAGCACGGGGCCCAGAACACTGCCTTGGGGAACTCCAGCCTGAACAGGAAGAGGAGATGAGAGAAACCCATTCAGGGCCACACGTTGACGACGACTAGAGAGGAAGTCCGCCAGCCATGCGTGGAGATTTCCATGGATACCAAAGGAGGAGAGTTTGGTGAGCAGAGCGGGGTGCCAGACCGTGTCGAAGGCACGTGATATGTCGAGGGAGACAGCTCTAATTTCCTGTTTGGCATTGAGGACCTCCATCCATTGTTGAGACAGCAGAAGCAGCATGTCCAGAGTAGAGTGACCTGGTCTGAAACCAAATTGATGATCAGAGATCAAGCCATTGGAGAAGAGGAAAGATTTCATATCAGAAGCAATGATGGATTCCATGACTTTGCTGATAATTGGGAGAAGGCTGATTGGTCTGTAGTTGCTAGGATCTGTTTTTGCACCTTTTTTGTGCAAAGCGGTGATGTTGGCTGATTTCCAAGCAGATGGCAGTTGACCTTGAGCAAAAGAGAGGGTGAAGAGAACAGAGAGAGGGTGAGATAGAGCAGCAGAGCAGGATTTTAGGACCCGTGGGCTGATGCCGTCGGGTCCAGTTGCAGAATCAGAGTCGAGGGTTGACAGAAACTTTTCCACCTTGTCAGGAGGAAAGGACACGGAGTCCAGGAGCAGCAGGGTACGACTGGGTATAGTGGGTACAGAGAGGGATGGGTTTGGGACACAAGATTTAGAGGCAAACACAGAGTTGAGGCATTCAGCTTTTTCACGTGTGGAGTCAGCTGTGTAGCCGTTTGAGGTAAGGGAGGGGATGGAGGGGGAACAAACACCAGAAACGGATTTGACCAGACGCCACCAGGATTTGGAAGAGGGAGACAGATAAGAGAGTTCGGTCTTGAGAACGGAGAGATATTGTTTCCTGGCTCTCCTGAGGGTGGACACACACTTGTTTCGGGCTTTGTGAAAGGAAATGAGATTTCCTTCCGTTGGATTTGCTTTCCAGGAGACAAAGGCAAGTTGTTTCTGGGCAACAGCCTCACCACAAGATTCCGTGTACCATGGACGGGAGGAAGGGTATGACAACTGAAGACGAGATGGGATAAATCTGTGCATGAGAGAGAGCAATTTACTTTGGAAGAATTCCCAGGATGAGTTGATGTCAGAGGTGGTAGAGATGGGAGACCAGTCCAGATGATTGATGGCTGCTTGAAGACCGTGCCAGTTGGCCTGAGTGAAATGCCAGACTCGTCAACGCTGAGCAGGCTCCCTGAGGATGGTCAGAGAGATGTCCACTTTAACAAGGACATGATCAGATGATCCGATCGGAGCAGAAGAAGAGCAGCAGACATTTTCAGGGAAGTTAGTCATAACCAAGTCCAGAAGAGAAGATGTTCCGTTGACTGAGATCCGGGTCGGGAAATTGACAGATTGTGTCAGTCCCAGTGAGTCGCAGAAGTCCTTTGCTGAGGAGCCATGGCTGGTGAGAGAGGTACCCACACCCAGCCAACTGGCATGATGACAGTTGAAATCACCACATATGAGGAAGAGAGAGTTGGGATGAGTAGATAGAAGTTGGTCCATATCATCAGACAGCGAGATGTAGATGGAGTCATCACTGTTTGGTGGACGGTACAACACACATATGAACAAGAGGTGGGAGCGAAGGGGAAGCCGTAGCCAGAGGTATTCCTGGGGGTGAGGTGGAGAGAGTGCAGTGCAGGGCGAGTGAGGAAGAGAGTTTTTGATAAAGATAGCAACCCCGCCTCCAGGACGAGGCTCAGGTCTATCATACCGGAGGAGGGAGTAGCCCGGGAGAGATACTATGGAATCAGAGACATCATAAAGGAGGAAAGTTTCTGTTAAGCAGATCACGTCTGGTTTGACAGAAGCAACCTGTATGGAGAGATCAGTTAAGTTTGAACGAAGGCCCCGGATGTTTGAGGTCCATACCGTTAATGAAGAGGAAGGGGGAGCATCAGATACAGAACAGGGGGGAGGAGGGGTAGGGTAAGATGTGGAAGAGGTGGAAGAGGTAGGGAGAGCTGTTGAAGGTGTGTCAGAGATTTCAGAATAGCTCGGAGAAAGGGAAGGATGGGGCGGACAAAAGGTTTGATGGTGATTGGGTGAGCCACAATGAGGTGTTATTTGAGGAGGGGGAAGAGCGAGGCAGAAGGTTGGGGGAGATGGAGGTGAGAGTTTGAAGGGGGAAGAAGCGGGGAGGACGCTTTGAGGAGGGGGAGTGAGCGGGGGGAAATTGAGAAGCAATGAGGGTGGGGAGATTTGAAGGGGAGGGGTGAGGGGGGAGTTTGGGAGGGAAGGGACAAGGGGAGGGATTTGAAAGGGATGGGATATGGGGGAGATTTGGAGGGGAGGGGTGAGGCAGGAGTCTAGGAGGGGAGGAGCGAGGAGGCGTCTTGGCGGGGAGGGGTGAGGGAGTAGTTTAGGAGGGAGGGGGCAAGGGGGGAGATTTGAAAGGGATGGGTGATGGGGAAGATTTGGAGGGGAGGGGTGATGGGGAAGATTTGGAGGGGAGGGGTTATGGGGAAGATTTGGAGGGGAGGGGTGAGATTGGATTTTTGAAAGTGTACGATTTATGGGAAACGAACATTTATTGCAAAATGAGTTTCTTGTGACCTTCGAGTTAAAAATACGTTTAAGGACGCTGGATGGAGGATGGAGTGCAGGAGAGTTTAGGGAATGTAGAACAAAGGCACTATAGGAGATGGATATTTTTTTGGGGATGAATTGATTTGGTGAGCAAGTCGAAAGCAGCCTTTTAAAGAAGAAGAAGAAAAAGGTGTTATAAAATATGACGGAATACATAACTTGAGGGGAAAGTGTAAACATTGAAGGTTAATGAGTGAAAACTATCTGGGGAAATGGGGGAGAAACACGTGGTCGAAGAACGAACGAACGAATAAGAATGAATAAACGAATGAGAACAGAGAAGGAAATGTTTTTTTTTTTTTTTTTTTTTTTTTTTTTTTTGAGTTGAGATTTACACAAGGAAGTAGGTAGGCTATGGGTGAAAAGCCTGGGAATACAGAGAACGAAAGTTATTGGATCACAAACGACGGACCACTGAGAGAAAAACAAAGCCTCAAGGTTGTACAGTGCACACTGTACAAGGCCTTGCTCGCGACACGGCAAACAGACGATCAATTTATGAAAGATAAACACCGAGAAACAACCAAAGTTGCACACAATAACTTCACACACCGAAAGATAAATACAGTTTCGACAAAATACAATTGTGAACAGACTTAACTTCGAAAAACGTGGAGACCGTGTGGAGCTTCGAAAATCCCTGCCGCCGTCTCCAAGATCTCGCGAGATCTCCAACCAACGATGAGGTGACAACGTCATTTTCGAGGCATCCCAAACACATTGATTTTTTTTTTTTTCCCCCCAAGGCCAACCACGACAACGAGGTACATGCACATCCATGACCCATGCATGCCTGACAACAGAGCAACCCATTTTTTGCTGTGAATGTGAATAAACACACAATGTAATGTGACCTGACGTGTCGTGTCGCACACAACACAACACAACACAACCCCTTTTTCAAGAAAGAAAGAGTCGCTTGGTAAATTTTGTTTTTGTTCATTTAACTTGAATTACACGATCGTCACTACAAGTAAGTGTAGTTTAGTTTTCAGGATTTCATGGTTTTTGTATTCCAGGATTTGTCAAACACAACAACGTCATACGTCATACGTCATATGTCATACTGTGGCGGACACAAAAGCCCACTGGCGTGGTGACATCATTCCACGCACCGAGTGGGCGGTGGCCACACCCGAGGGGTAGGCGTGGCCTCATGATATACCCCGGGCGACCAGCCCGGAGGAGTTGAGTGTTACAGTGTAGTCTTACAATAAAGACGTTTATATGTTACCGCTTGTCCGCTTCCTCCTTGCTCACAAGCAGCGCGCGTAACGCCGCGCTTTACTGGTGACCCTCGACGTTGGATCTGCCGGAGCGATCCTTCCACACGCGACGCCATCGCCATGGCCGCCTTCGTCAAACTTCCGGAATTTTGGGAGGCTCAGGCCGAAGTCTGGTTCGTCCAGGCCGAAGCCCAATTTCAGCTTCGGCACCTCACCGGCGATGACACGCGCTACTGCCACGTCGTCGCCTCCCTCGGGCCCGGCACGGCCGCTCGAGTTGTGTCCGTCCTTCGCCACCCACCGGACGGCCACAAGTACGAGGCACTCAAGCGGCTACTCCTAGCCACGTTCAGCCTCACGGACGACGCACGGGCCGACCGCCTCCTGGATCTCCCCGAGCTCGGTGAGACGCGCCCGTCGGTCCGAATGGACCATATGCTGTCACTGTTGGGCGACGAAGCCCCCGGTTCGCTATTCCGGGCGCTTTTCCGTCGCCAACTTCCAGCGCAGGTTCGCCTCGCGTTGGCCGGGACCGGGCTAACGGAACCCCGAGCATTGGCGGCCGAGGCGGACAAGTACTTCGCCGCTTCGGACACGCGGGCGAGCGTTGGCGTGGCCGTCACGGCCTTCGACGCTGATGTTCCACAGCATCATCTTCTACAGCACGCTGATGTTCCACAGCATCATCTTCTACAGCACGCTGATGTTCCACAGCATCATCTTCTACAGCACGCTGATGTTCCACAGCATCATCTTCTACAGCACGCTGTGGTTCAGCAGCATGCTGATACGCACCTCATGAACGCCGCCACGCCCCGCCCACCGCCGCGGCGAAAACCGCCACCGCGGGGAAACCCGTCGACTCCACCGGCCTGGCGGAGCCAGCCGCACTCCTCCAGCTCCACCACCTGGTGCTGGTTCCACGCCAAGTTCGGCCACGAAGCTCGGCGGTGTCATCCGCCGTGCTCCTTCAACGGGTCGGGAAACGCCCGGGCCGGCGCTCAATTGTGGCGATGAGCGCCGGCCGTTCGAGCAGCCTGCTGTTCATAACGGACACCTTCTCCGGGCGCCGTTACCTGTGCGACACGGGAGCACAGGTGAGTGTCATTCCCGCCGGCACGTCAGACAAGCACGCCGCGGGTGGGGGCCCCGCGCTGCTTGCCGCGAACGGGACGCCCATCCGTACGTACGGAAAACGCTGCCTCTCTCTGCGGTTTGGAGGGCAGGTTTTCCGATGGACGTTCGTCACCGCCGACGTGCCCATGGCACTGCTTGGCGCGGACTTCCTGTGCGCTAATGGGCTCCTGGTCGACGTCAAGCGCAGACGGCTTGTCCAGGCCGAGACGTTCAGCTCGCTCGCATGTGCGTTGCCCAGCTCAACGAGCGGCTTGCCAAGCGGCTTGCCGAACGATTCGGTTCCGGCCACGTTGGTCTGTACGCTTCCGGCAGCGGACGCATTCACCCGCCTCCTCGCCGGCTTCCCGGCCCTCACGCGGCCCACCTTCTCGGCGGGGGCCGTCAAGCACGGGGTGGCCCATCACATCCCCACCGTCGGGCCACCGGTCTACGCCCGGGCACGCCGCCTCGAGCCGACAAAGCTGGCGGTGGCAAAAGCGGAGTTCGCTACCCTGGAGCGACTCGGCATCGTTCGGCGCTCAGAGAGCGCTTGGGCGTCGCCGCTGCACATCGTGCCGAAGCCCGGCGGGGGATGGCGACCGTGCGGGGACTATCGCCGTCTCAATGACGCCACGACTCCCGACCGCTACCCCGTCCCCCACATTCAGGACTTTTCCGCCCGTTTGGCGGGCAGGTCCTTCTTCTCGAAGGTGGACCTCATACGCGGCTACCATCAGGTCCCCGTCAGGCCGGAGGACGTCCCGAAGACGGCGGTCATCACTCCATTCGGACTCTTCGAGTTCCTGCGCATGCCCTTCGGTCTGAAGAATGCGGCTCAGGCGTTCCAGCGACTGATGGACAGCGTCCTGCGCGACTTGGATTTTGTCTACGTCTACCTGGACGATATCCTCGTCGCCAGCGCGTCCCGCGAAGAGCACCTACGCCACCTCCGCACGCTCTTCGAACGCCTGGGCCAGCATGGCCTGATTGTGAACCCCGCAAAGTGCCGGTTCGGCGCCGCCACAATCGATTTTCTGGGGCACCGTGTCACCAGGCACGGCGCCGTCCCCCTGCCGGCCAAGGTGGAGGCGGTGAAGGGGTTTCCGCGCCCCCGCACGATCAGAGGGCTGCAGGAGTTCCTGGGCATGGTGAACTTTTACCATCGGTTCCTGCCCCGTATCGCCCAGCTCCTGCGCCCCCTGCACGAAGCTCTCCGAGGTAAGCCGGGCAAAGGCGACGTTACCTGGACCGAGCAGATGGACACGGCGTTCACGGGCGCGAAGCTCGCCTTGGCTAACGCCACCATGCTCGCGCACCCGGCGCCCGATGCACCGATCGCCCTCACCACCGATGCCTCGGACTACGCGGTGGGCGCGGTGCACGAGCAATGGGTGCGTGGAGCTTGGCAACCGCTGGCGTTCTTTAGCCGGCAGCTTCGCCCGCCCGAACGCCGTTACAGTACCTTCGACCGCGAGTTGCTCGGACTTCACTTGGCGGTCAGGCACTTCCGCCATCTGCTCGAGGGCCGGGCGTTCACTGCCTTCGTCGACCACAAGCCGCTGATCTTCGCGATGGGCAAGGTCACCGAGCCGTGGTCGGCCCGGCAGCAGCGTCACCTCTCGGCCGTGTCCGAGTACACGACGGACATCCAGCACGTCGCGGGGAAGGACAACCCGGTGGCGGATTGCCTTTCCCGGGCCGTCGCCCACGCAGTCCACCTCGGCATCGACTATGCCCGGATGGCAGCGGACCAGGCCGCTGACCCCGACGTCCAGGCCTTGCGGACCGCCGTCACGGGCCTCCGCGTCACCGAGGTGCCGTTCGACGGCGCGGGCGCGGCTCTCTTGTGCGACGTCTCCCTCGGGCGTCCTCGCCCCATTGTGCCCGCGGGCTGGCAGCGCCAGGTGTTTGACGCCATCCACGGCCTGTCCCACCCGGGCGCGAGGGCCTCCCAAAGGCTGATCGCCGACAAGTTCGTCTGGCATGGCCTCCGGAAGGCCGTCCGCGGCTGGGCCAGGACGTGCCTCGCGTGCCAGCGCGCCAAGGTGCACCGGCACACCCAGGCCCCGTTGGCCCCGTTCACGGTGCCGGAACGCCGGTTTGACCACGTCCACGTGGACCTGGTGGGACCTCTGCCCCCCTCGCGGGGTTTCACCTACGTCCTCACCATGGTGGACCGCACCACCCGGTGGCCGGAGGCCGTGCCCTTGGCGTCGACAACGGCGGCCGATGTCGCGCAGGCTTTCATCGCCACCTGGGTCGCCCGGTTCGGCGCCCCCTCAGACATCTCATCCGACCGCGGCCCCCAGTTCACCTCGGAGCTCTGGGGGGCGGTTGCGCAGGGGCTCGGGGTCCGGCTGCACCGAACCACGGCCTACCACCCCCAGGCTAACGGCCTGTGTGAGCGATTTCACCGCTCATTGAAGGCCGCGCTCCGGGCCACCCTCCGCGACGGCGGCTGGGTCGACAGGCTCCCCTGGGTCCTGCTGGGCCTCCGGACGGCGCCCAAGGAGGACTTGCGCGCATCCGCGGCGGAGTTGGTCTTCGGGCAACCGCTGCGGGTGCCGGGCGAGTTCCTCCCCGACTCCACGGCACCATGGTCCGCGGCACGGCAGCGCTCCGCTCTGCAAGAGACCGCCCAGAGGTTCGCCCCGGTGCCAACGGCATGCCACGGGCACCCACCGACGCACGTCGCCCCGGAGCTTCGCACGGCGGAGTACGTCTTCGTCCGCCACGATGCCCATCGGACACCACTGCGGCCCCCGTACGACGGGCCTTTCCGCGTGCTGGAGACCGGGGCGAAGCACTTCACCCTGGACATCGGCGGTACTCCTGACCGCGTTTCGGTAGACCGCCTCAAGCCGGCCCACCTCGATGTGGACCATCCACCGCCAGTGGCCCGACCCCCACGTTGGGGCCGCCCTCCTGCGGGCGGACCCCCGGCACCGCCCAGCCCCGCCGCCACGGCGCCCCCCGGTCCTGCACCCATCCCAGGGGCAGCCAGGGGCATCCCACCTGGTATCCCTGCACCCCGGACGCCGCCGATCGCCAGGGGGCGCTTCGGCCGGGTCATTCGTCTGCCCCGCAAACTGGCCCTCCAGGTGCGCGGGAATTCTGGGGGGGCGCGTGTGGCGGACACAAAAGCCCACTGGCGTGGTGACATCATTCCACGCACCGAGTGGGCGGTGGCCACGCCCGAGGGGTAGGCGTGGCCTCATGATATACCCCGGGCGACCAGCCCGGAGGAGTTGAGTGTTACAGTGTGCTCTTACAATAAAGACGTTTATATGTTACCGCTTGTCCGCTTCCTCCTTGCTCACAAGCAGCGCGCGTAACGCCGCGCTTTAATACAAAACTATCCCACCGCACTCCATGCATCATGTTATTTGCTATTTTTGCCTAGTGTGCCAACTACACCAGACAAACCCTAGGCATTATCAGAATACACCCCCCTTTATCCTTTAGTTCAGAGGGGATACTTTTTAAAAAAAGAACAAAACAGCATTTCGGGTTAACTAAATATAACTACTTTTTAAACGACTACTATCATTCATTGTTGAAATGAATGTTTTTGAGATTCCAAGTTTTAAAAAAAGAAATGTTTTTCAGTGACACATCCATACGTACATGATGGAAGCACATCGATTTTTGTGATCCCGCACAAAAAACAGCACGTCATGCCATAATGAATGTATAACGATGAAGGGACCAACACACACCATGCCACACCACAAAACACTGGCAGAGGCATTTTATTCTTTATTGCATCAGACGCTCCATCCATAAATATCTACCCATCCAAAGTTCGTTTTGTTGAATTGAAGCACGTATACGCACACGTAACGACGTTCCATCCATCGTCGATTGCATCATACCACACCATATACCATAGGTCTTTTTAAAAGCACTTTAGCCCTTAGTTTAGAGTGGATAATTTTTTTTTTTAAAGAACAAAACAGCATGTCGGGTTAACTAAATATAACTACTTTTTTAACGTTTCCATTTTCAGCACACACACCACAAGCACAAGCACAATCTTCTTTAGCGTCCCTCGAAAGGACCACGACATTCGTTCCATTTGTTGTCATGCGCGTCGGTGGGCACCCGGTTTTGCACTCACGGGTACACGTGGGCACGTGTTGAGTGTCTTTTGTGACACCCCCGGGGCCTGTCGCCCCCATTACGACTCCCCCCAGGAGTCATTTCAGGCCCTTACCTGGGCCCAAACACACACATTTCATACTATGTTGTCAATGTCGTGTCTTCTAGTCGTTGAATTGCATACCATGTATGTGCCGTGTAGCGATAACCTTCACCCTAACCCTCCTTCTCCCCCCCCCCCCCTTCCCAAAAAAAATCCGAGTTACGTGCACGAAGCAAAAATATGTCCACTGCTTATAATTCAAAACACTTCACTGCATTGGAAAACGTGAGGACAGGAATACCGTAAAGGGTGGGACTTGTATTTGTAATACTCTCTCCCAGCTGGAGGTGGCACTACACAATATATAGCCTTAAACCGCGGTGCTACGCGCGCTCCTTGCTTACCAAGAAGGAAGCGGACAACGCGGGTAAAACAAAAGAGTCTTTATTGACAAGAGGTAACTGCAGCACTGGCGCGCTCCGGGTCCGGGCTGCGTGCCCGGTGTATATCCTGAGGCCACGCCTACCCCTCGGCGTGGCCGCCGCCCACTTGGTGCACGGAATGATGTCACCACGCCAGTGAGCTTCCGTGTCCGCCACACGCGCCCCCCCCAGAATTCCCGTGCACCTGGAGGGCCAGTTTGCGGGGCAAACGGATGACCCGGCCGAAGCGCCCTCTGGCGACCGGCGGCGTCCGGGGTGCAGGGATGCCAGCTGGGATGCCCCCGGCTGTACCCGGGATGGGTGCCGGACCGGGGGGCGGCGTGCCGGCGGTGCTGGGTGGTGCCGGGGGTCCGCCCGCAGGGGGGCGGCCCCGACGCGGGGTCCGAGCCACCGGCGGTGGGTGGTCCACGTCGAGGTGGGCCGGCCTGAGGCGGTCTACGGAGACCCGGTCAGGAGTGCCGCCGATGTCCAGGGTGAAATGTTTCACCCCGGTCTCCAGCACGCGGAAAGGCCCGTCGTACAGGGGCCGCAGTGGTGTCCGGTGGGCGTCGTGCCGGACGAAGACGTACTCCGCGATGCGGAGCTCCGGGGCGACGTGTGTAGGAGGGTGCCCGTGGTGCGCCGTCGGCACCGGGGCGAACCTCCGGGCGGTCTCCTGCAGCGCGGAACGCTCCTGCGCCGCGGACCATGGTGCCATGGGGTCGGGGAGGAACTCGCCCGGCACCCGCAGCGGTTGTCCAAAAACCAACTCTGCCGCGGAGGCACGCAGGTCGTCCTTGGGCGCCGTCCGGAGGCCCAGCAGGACCCAGGGGAGCCTGTCGACCCAGCCGCCGTCGCAGAGGGTGGCCCGGAGCGCGGCCTTCAAGGAGCGGTGGAAGCGCTCGCACAGGCCTTTGGCCTAGGGGTGGTAGGCCGTGGTTCGGTGCAGCTGGACCCCGAGCCCCCGTGCGACCGCCCCCCAGAGCTCCGAGGTGAACTGGGGGCCGCGGTCGGACGAGATGTCCGAGGGGGCGCCGAACCGGGCGACCCAGGTGGCGATGAACGCCTGTGCGACGTCCGCCGCCGTCGTCGCCGCCAAAGGCACGGCCTCCGGCCACCGGGTGGTGCGGTCCACCATGGTGAGGACATGGGTGAAACCCCGCGAGGGGGGCAGAGGTCCCACCAGGTCCACGTGAACGTGGTCGAACCGACGTTCTGGCACCATAAACGGGGCCAAGGGGGCCTGGGTGCGTCGGTGCACCTTTGCGCGCTGGCACGCGAGGCACGTCCTGGTCCAGCCGCGGACGGCCTTCCGAAGGTCATGCCAGACAAACTTGTCGGCGACCAACCTCTGGGAGGCCTTCGTGCCCGGGTGGGACAGGCCGTGGATGGCGTCAAAAACCTGGCGCTGCCAGCCTGCGGGCACGATGGGGCGAGGCCGCCCGAGGGAGACGTCGCAAACGAGGGCCGTGCCCGCGCCGTCGAAGGGCACCTCGGTGACGCGGAGGCCCGTGATGGCAGTCCGCAGGGCCTGGACCCCGGGGTCGGCGGCCTGGTCCGCCGCCATCCGGGCATAGTCGATGCCAAGGTGGACTGCGTGGGCGACGGCCCAGGAAAGGCAATCGGCCACCGGGTTGTCCTTTCCCGCGACGTGCCCGATGTCCGTCGTGTACTCGGACACGGCCGCGAGGTGACGCTGTTGCCGGGCCGACCACGGCTCGGCGACCTGGCCCATCGCGAAAACCAGCGGCTTGTGGTCGACGAAGGCCGTGAAGTCACGGCCCTCGAGCAGATGGCGGAAGTGCCTGACCGCCAGGTGAAGCCCAAGCAACTCGCGGTCGAAGGTACTGTAACGGCGTTCGGGCGGGCGAAGCTGCCGGCTGAAGAATGCCAGCGGTTGCCAGGCACCACGCACCCATTGCTCGTACACCGCGCCCACCGCGTAGTCCGAGGCGTCGGAGGTGAGGGCGATCGGTGCATCGGGCACCGGGTGCGCGAGCATGGTGGCGTTGGCCAAGGCGAGCTTCGCGCCCGAGAACGCCGCGTCCATCTGCTCGGTCCAGGTAACGTCACCTTTGCCCAGCTTCCCTCGAAGGGCCTCGTGTAAGGGGCGCAGGAGCTGGGCGATGCGGGGCAGGAACCGATGGTAAAAGTTTACCATGCCCAGGAACTCCTGGAGCCCCTTGATCGTGCGGGGGCGCGGAAACCCCTTCACCGCCTCCACCTTGGCCGGTAGGGGGACGGCCCCGTGCCTGGTGACGCGGTGCCCCAAAAAGTCGATGCCGGTGACGCTGAACCGGCACTTGGCGGGGTTCACGATGAGGCCATGCTGGCCCAGGCGTTCGAAGAGCGTGCGGAGGTGATGAAGGTGCTCTTCGCGGGACGCGTTGGCGACGAGGATGTCGTCCAGGTAGACGTACAAAAAATCCAAGCCGCGCAAGACGCTGTCCATTAGGCGCTGGAACGCCTGAGCCGCATTTTTCAAACCGAAGGGCATCCGAAGAAATTCGAAAACCCTGAATGGCGTGATGACAGCCGTCTTCGGGATGTCCTCCGGCCTGACAGGGACCTGATGGTAGCCGCGTACGAGGTCCACCTTTGAAAAGAAGGACATCCCTGCCAACCGGGCGGAGAAGTCCTGTATGTGGGGGACGGGGTAGCGGTCGGGGGTGGTGGCGTCGTTGAGGCGCCGGTAGTCCCCGCACGGTCGCCATCCCCTGCCGGGCTTGGGCACGATGTGGAGCGGGGACGCCCACGCGCTCTCGGAGCGCTGCACGATGCCGAGCCGCTCCAGCGTAGCAAATTCCGCTTTCGCTATCACAAGCTTCGTCGGCTCGAGGCGGCGTGCCCGGGCGTAGACCGGTGGCCCGGTGGTAGGAATGTAGTGTTCCACCCCGTGTTTGACGGCCCCCGCCGAGAAAGTGGGCCGCGTGAGGGCCGGGAAACCCGTGAGGAGGCGGGTGAATTCGTCCGCTGCCGGAAGCGTACAGATGAACCTGGCCGGAACCGAACCGCTCAGCAAGCCGCTCGGCGAGCCGCTCGATGAGCCGCTCTGTGAGCTGCTCAACGAGCCGGGCAGCGCGCACGCGAGCGAGCTGAACGTCTCAGCCTGGACAAGCCTTCTGCGCTTTACATCCACCAGTAATCCATTCGCACATAAGAAGTCCGCGCCGAGCAGTGCCATGGGCACGTCGGCCGTAACGAACGACCAACGGAAAACCTGCCCTCCGAACCGCAGAGAGAGACAGCGTTTTCCGTAAGTGCGTATAGACGTACCATTGGCCGCAAGCAGCGCGGGACCTCGGCCCGCGGTTTGCTTGTCGGACGTACCGGCAGGAACGACACTCACCTGTGCTCCCGTGTCGCACAGGTAACGGCGCCCGGACAAGGTGTCCGTTATGTACAGGAGGCTGTTTGAATTGCCGACGCTCAAAGCCACCACCGAGCGTCGGCTCGCCCCTTTCCAGAACCTGCCGAATGAGCACGGCGGGCGACACTGCCGAGCCTCGTGGCCGAACTTGGCGTAGAAGAAACACCCGGTGGGCGGCTGTGGCGGCGGAGGCCGCGGTTTTCTTCGCGGCGGTGGCGGTGGTGGGCGGGGCATGGCGGCGGACACGAGGTGCGGTACATCAGGGAAAGCCTCGGGAGCCGCGGCGACCGCGCCAAGACTCGCCTGCGTGTCCAAAGCCGCGTAGTACTTGTCGGCCTCGGCAGCGAGCGCGCGGGGTTCCGTTAAGGCGGAACCGGCCAACGCGAGGTGGACCCGTGCCGGCAGCTGGCGTCGAAATAATGCCCGGAATAGGGCGTTCGGGGTTTTGTCGCCCATGAGCACCAGCATATGATCCATACGGACCGACGGTCGCGTGTCCCCGAGGTCGGGGAGGTCCAAAAGGCAATCGGCCCGTGCGTCCACCGTAAGGCCGAACATGGCGAGGAGGAGACTCTTGATCGCCTCGTACCTGTCGTTGGCCGGTGGGGTCCTCAGGACCGACACGACGCGGGCGGCCGTGCTGGCCCCGAGGGAGGCGACCACGTGGCAGTAACGTGTCTCGTCCGCCGTGATGCCTCGAAGCTTGAACTGGGCTTCGGCCTGCAGGAACCAGATCTCCGCCTGAGCTTCCCAGAACCCGGGGAGCTTCATTGCTACCGCGTTGGTTGCCATGTCGGGTGGTCAGCGACGGCTGACCAGAACGTCGGAGGTCACCAATAAAGCGCGGTGCTACGCACGCTCCTTGCTTACCAAGAAGGAAGCGGACAACGCGGGTAAAACAAAAGAGTCTTTATTGACAAGAGGTCACTGTAGCACTGGCGCGCTCCGGGTTGCGTGCCCGGTGTATATCCTGAGGCCACGCCTACCCCTCGGCGTGGCCGCCGCCCACTAGGTGCGCGGAATGATGTCACCACGCCAGTGAGCTTCCGTGTCCGCCACAGCCTACACATTTACATGGAGAATTTCATCCCCTAATCCTCTTCCCTTCCCCGAAGACCACCGGCATACATAAAACACCCCTATACTCTAATTGGGGTCATATTTAGGGTTACCATATTTGATTTTCAAAGAAAGAGGACAAAATAAAAAAAAATTTAAAAGAGGGGAGGGGAGGTATTTATATCAGTATCTACTGTGGTGCCATGCACATACGATTCGTTTGCCAAGAAGGTAGGCCACAACGCGTTGTACAAACTGAAATGCTTTATTAACAGCTCGCACGTAAGCACTGGGCGGGCTCGACTATCGAGCCCGCATATATGTCCCGAGACCACGCCTTGCCCCGGGCGTGGCCGGTCGGCCGAAAGGCGGGGCACGTCCTCAGTTCCACCCTGCGCCTCGTGACGCCTTCGCTCCGGGCGTGGCCCGAGCTGCGCTTGCACGCCCGGACGCTCGCGCCACCCACTGGTGCGCGGAATTATTGCCCACTGACAATGTGTCCGCCACACGCGCCCCCCCAGAAATTCCCGCGCACCTGAAGGGTGAGCTTGCGGGGAAGCCGGATGACCCGGCCGAAACGCCCTCTGGCGATGGGTGCAGGGCTGGGGGGTAGCACGACGGCGGGGCTGGGGGGTGCCGGGGGGCGGTGCGCCGGGGGCGGCCTCGACGCAGAGGCAGAGCTGCTTGCGGGGGGTGGTCCAGATCGAGGTGGGCCGGCTTGAGGCGGTCCACGGAGATACGATCTGGTGTACCGCCGATGTCCACGGTGAAATGTTTGTCCCCGGTCTCCAGCACGCGGAAGGGCCCGTCGTACGGGGGCCGCAGCGTTGCCCAGTGGGCGTCGTGCCGGACGAAAACGTACTCCGCCGTGGGAAGCTCCGGGGCGACGTGGGAGGACGGGCAACCGTGGTGTGCCGTCGGCAATGGGGTGAACCTCCTGGCGGTCTCCTGCAGGGTGGAGCGCTGTTGCGCCGCGGACCAAGGAGCCGTGGAGTCGGGGATAAATTCGCCCGGTACCCGCAGTGGTTGTCCGAAGACCAGCTCCGCCGAGGACGCGCGCAGGTCGTCCTTGGGCGCCGTCCTGAGGCCCAGCAGGACCCAGGGGAGCCTGTCGGCCCAGCTGCCGTCGCGGAGGCTGGCCCAGAGCGCGGCCTTCATTGAGCGATGAAAGCGCTCGCACAGGCCGTTGGCCTGGGGGTGGTAGGCCATGGTGCGGTGCAGCTTGACGCCGAGCCCTTGCGCCACCGCTCCCCAGAGCTCCGAGGTGAACTGGGGGCCGCGGTCGGACGAGATGTCCGAGGGGGCACCGAACCGGGCAACCCACGTGGCGATGAAGGCTTGCGCGACATCAGCCGCCGCCGTCGCCGACAATGGCACGGCCTCCGGCCACCGGGTGATGCGGTCCACCATGGTGAGGAGGGCAGAGGTGACACCAAGTCGACGTGGACGTGGTCGAACCGATGCTCGGGCACCGTAAACGGGGCCAATGGGGGGGCCTGGGTGTGGCGGTGGACCTTTGCGCGCTGGCACGCGAGGCACGTCCTGGCCCAGTCGTGGACGTTCTTCCTGAGGCCATGCCAGACGAACTTCGCCGCGACGAGCTTCTGGGAGGCCTTCGTGCCCGGGTGGGACAGGCCGTGGATGGCGTCAAAAACCGGGCGCTGCCAACC
This sequence comes from Myxine glutinosa, assembly GCF_964187855.1. Classification (NCBI taxonomy): domain Eukaryota; kingdom Metazoa; phylum Chordata; class Myxini; order Myxiniformes; family Myxinidae; genus Myxine; species Myxine glutinosa. The sequence goes on from NC_136268.1 coordinate 93,121,205, forward strand.
AGCGGGCACGATGGGGCGAGGCCGGCCGAGGGAGACGTCGCACAAGATGGCAGTGCCCGCGACGTCGAACGGCACCTCGGTGACTCGGAGGCCCGTGACGACGGTCCGCAAGGCCTGGACGTCGGGGTCGGCGGTCTGGTCCTCCGCCATCCGGGCATAGTCGTTCCCGAGGTGGACCGCGTGTGCGACAGACCGGGAAAGGCAATCCGCCACCGGGTTGTCCTTACCCGCGACGTGACGGATGTCCGTCGTGTACTCGGACACTGCCGAGAGGTGAAGTTGCTGCCGGTCCGACCATGGCTCGGCAACCTTGGCCATCGCGAAAACAAGGGGCTTGTGATTGACGAAAGCCATGAACGGGCGGCCCTCGAGAAGATGGCGGAAGTGTCGGACCGCCACGTGGAGCCCGAGCAGCTCGCGGTCGAAGGTGCTGTAGCGGCGTTCGAATGGGCGAAGCTGCCGGCTAAGAAACGGCAGCGGCTGCCAAGCACCACTCACCCACTGCTCGTGCAACGCGCCCACCGCGTAGTCCGACGCGTCGGTGGTGAGGGCGATTGGTGCATCGGGCGCTGGGTGCGCCAGCATGGTGTTGTTGGCCAAGGCCAACTTTGCGCCCGCAAACGCCGCGGCCATCGACTCCGTCCAGGCGATGTCACCTTTGCCCGGCTTCCCCCGGAGGACCTCGTGCAGGGGGCGCAGGAGCTGGGCGACGTGGGGCACGAAGCGGTGATAAAAATTCACCATGCCCAGGAATTCCTGGAGCCCCTTGATCGTGCGGGGGCGTGGGAAACTCCTGACCGCCTCCACCTTGGCCGGTAAAGGGATGGCCCCGTGCCTGGTGATGCGGTGCCCCAAGACGTTGATGGCGGTGACGTCGAAACGGCACTTCGCGGGGTTGATTATCAGGCCATGCTAGCCCAGGCGTTCGAAGAGCGTGCGGAGGTGGAGCAGGTGCTCCTCCCGGGACGCGCTCGTGACTAGGATGTCGTCCAGGTAGACGTAGATGAAAGGTAAGTCGCGCAAGACGCTGTCCATGAGCCGCTGGAATGCCTGGGCCGCATTTTTCAACCCAAAAGGCATCCGCAGGAACTCAAAGAGGCCGAAAGGGGTGATGACGGCCGTCTTTGGTACATCGTCCGGTTGTACGGTCACCTGGTGGTAGCCCCGGATGAGGTCCACCTTGGAGAAAACGGTCGTGTTTGCCAACCGAGCGGAAAAGTCCTGAATATGCGGGCCCGGGTAGCGGTCGGGGGTGGTGGCGTCGTTGAGCCGGCGGTAGTCACCGCACGGCCGCCATCCGCCGCCGGGCTTGGGCACAATGTGCAGAGGAGAGGCCCATGCGCTGTTGGAGCGCCGTACGATGCCCAGCCGCTCCAGCGTGGTGAACTCCGCTTTCGCCACGGCGAGCTTCGTGGGGTCGAGGCGGCGTGCCCGGGCATAGACCGGTGGTCCGACAGTGGGGATATGGTGCTCCACCCCGTGTTTGACGGCCACCGCTGAAAAGGTGGGCCGTGTGAGTGCCGGGAAACTGGCGAGGAGGCGGGTAAACTCGTCCGCTGCCGGAAGCGTACAGACTAACTTCGCCGGGACGGAACCGCTCAGCAACCCGCTTGATAAGCCGCTCGGTGAGCCGCTCAGCGAACAAGCGAGCGAGCTGAAGGTTTCGGCCTGGACGAGACGTCGACGCTTAACGTCCACCAACAGCCCATGCGCACAAAGGAAGTCCGCACCGAGCAGGGCCATTGGCACACTCCGAACCGCAGTGAGAGGCAACGCTTCCCGAATGTGCGGATGGGTGTTCCGTTGGCGGCGAGCAAGGCGGGGCCCCGGCCCGCGGCTTGCTTGTCGGACGCGGAGGCAGGGAGGACGCTCACCTGCGCTCCCGTGTCGCACAGAAAACGACGACCAGACGAGGTGTCCGTGATGAACAGGAGGCTGCCGGAATGGCCGACGCTCATGGCCGCAAGTGAGTGCCGGCCCAGTCGTTTCCCGACCCGTCGAAAGAACACGGCGGGCGGCATGCTCTAGCCTTGCGGCCGAACCTGGCATAATAGTAGCACCAGGTTTGCGGTGGTGGCTGCCGCGTCGGCGGCGGTGGTGGTGGCGGCGGCGGTAGTGGGCGGGGCTTATCTGCGGCCACGAGGGAAGCAGGGGGCGCTGTAGCCTCCGCACCGGGATCCACTACGGCAGCACCATACACCGACCGCGTGTCGCTGGCCGCGAAAAATTTGTCGGCCTCTCCGGCCAGGGCGCGGGGTTCCGTTAATTTCGAACCGGCCAGCGCGAGCCGCACCTGCACAGGTAGCTGGCGGAGGAAAAGCGCTCGGAACAGGAAATCCGGGCGCTGGTCTCCAAGTAGGGACAGCATAAAATCCATCCGAACGAACGGTCGTGTGTCGCCGAGGGCGGGAAGGTCCAGGAGGCGGTCGGCGCGTTCGACCTCCGTGAGCCCGAATGTGGTGAGGAGGAGACGTTTGAGCGCCGCGTACTTGTGGTCACCCGACGGGCGCCGAAGGATGGACACGACGCGGGCGGCAGTGCCTGGCCCGAGGGCGGTGACCACGTGGTAGTACATGGTCTCGTCCGCCGTTATGCCCCGGAGCTGGAATTGAGCTTCGGCCTGCACAAACCAAACATCGGGTTGCGCTTCCCAGAACTCCGGGAGTTTGACGGCGACAGCATTGGTAGCCATAGCGCGTTCAGGGGTCAGCTATGGCTGAACCAGTCGGGGTCACCAGTGTGGTGCTGTGCACACACGATTCGTTTGCCAAGAAGGTAGGCCACAACGCATTGTACAAACTGAAATGCTTTATTAACAGCTCACACGTAAGCACTGGGCGGGCTCGACTATCGTGGCCGGTCGGCCGAAAGGCGGGGCATGTCCTCAGTTCCACCCTGCGCCTCGTGACGCCTTCGCTCCGGGCATGGCCCGAGCTGCGCTTCCACGCCCGGACGCTCGCGCCACCCACTGGTGCGCGGAATTATTGCCCACTGACAATGTGTCCGCCACACTACTGCAGTATTGTGTTGAATGATGTGATGACGGACTGAGGGGTGGCGCATGCCATAATAAAGCAGTCCTGTAATGGCGCCAGTCGGCAGTGTTTGTCTCCTTCACTCGGCCCAGCTCCTATACTGAAACGTCGACGTTGAAGGAGCCCGTGCTCCGGCATGAGACGGACAAAATGATGGGCAAGGCACAAACTCGTCCTAGAAGATATTTATTGTAAAAACCAACTCGGGAACTCTGAAAAGCCCGTTTATCGGCCTGCATATATATCCAAACCAGAAAGCATAACCGAAACCGAAAGCCACGCCCCTCAGGCGAGGCGTGTTTCGGTGGTCACGTGACCGACAGGTGCAAAGGATTATAACCGCACGCGCGGCACGCTTTGGTGGTCACGTGACCAGCCACCCCGGCGCCGAGGTTGTCCGCCGGTGACTTCACCGGCTGGAGCAAGGAGATTCTGCTGCTGGTCTCGCTTGGGGGACCCATGGGTCGCTACAACGTGAACGTTAGTTCAGTATATTACATCTACCAAGTCATGTTGTATTAATGCGTTATCGAGAAGTTTGCTCTAGTCTGTCTGGACTGTGGAAAAGTGGAGTACACACCTTTGGGGTGTCACTTCACCTTTTGAACTGACCACTAAACACCGGCCACACTGTTGGCTAGAAAGGGCATTGCTTCTCTTATGCTGTGACCGACGAAAACGAAATTACACTGCAGATTGTCCGTCGAGACCGCGTTTGTCTACCAGTTGTGTTGCCGAGGATGAACCTGAGCTAATGGCCGCTATTTTGCCTGAATTTGAATTCAAATTCAACCAAACTGAAGTGACCATGCAGGGGCAATCCGTGCAATAACCGCAGGACTCGTGCCACATTGTTGGTGAGACAAACCTAACGGACAAACCAAACCGACAAACCGTTTGTAGGTGCTGGCATATGGTGTTTCAACCGGTCTCGATGCGCCTGACGGTGTAGTGAGTGCTAGAGGCAGTTACAAGTCTCGACGCATTTACAACGAAGGCAATTGTGAACTAAGCAATAATAATCGTGCATGTGCTAAATTATAGGTTCCCTAACATCATGCTATAATTTGAGAGGTGTTCGTTTGTGTGTTTGTTTGACCTCTATGTACTCTTGAACCGCTAGACAGATCGAGTTGAAAACTGGTGGTTGTAATCGGGGTGTGCAAGGGAAGGTTTAGGCAAGAAATCAAATTAATAACTGCGGGATTTCAGGGTGGGAAGAACCACAATTATCTTGAGGTAAATATGGCACATAGACATAGCGCCGCTCCTGGTGGGAGGAGGACAAATCATACAAACGTGCGCCAATTTTGGCGGGGTTAATTAACCTGATTGGTTCTTGGTTGCAAAGCGCGCGAAAGTCACGTGGTCTCCACGTCCGTGCGCTCACGCAACTTTCTCCACAGCAGTTTTACCGTTGAGACAACTGAGAGAAGGTAGGCTCGCTGACTAAAACTAACAACAATTTCTTTAAATTAAAACACAAACACACACACATCTTGTTTTTCTTAAATGTCTGCTTCTCACAATTATACTTATTATTAATATTACGCACAAAAATTCCTCAAATAATTCCTCAAACACATTATAATTCAAAGGATTGATGTAAATCATGCTACTTTCACAACTTCCTAAATTCAACTTTATTTATATTGCAAACTTTCAACAGTTTATTTACCTGAAATAAGAACCTTAACCTGTGAGCAATTGCCGGTTTCCCAACTGGATCATCAGCTGTAGTGGGGCGGCTTAGCCCAAATATTCAAAAGAATTGTGCATTTTGTGATACAAGCACCAAATTTGGCACAAATGTACATTAATATGTTGCGAACATTTTCAGATATTGGGCCACTTGAAATTCCGTAATTTTTTTTTTCAAATTTTTCCAAATTTCGTAATTTCAAATTTTTCGGGTGACACCGTCACAATTTCGGTCTTCGAGGCCGGCCGATAGGCAAAGTGTGACCGGAAGGGACGAGGTTCTCCTGACCACGTGGCCCTCGATCTGGGAAGCGAGAGGCGTTCCATTAGTGGACGCGCCCCTCACGCCCGACTTTTGGGCGGCCCCGGCAGGCCGTTTGTTTTGACGTTCCGTAACAGGCCCCGCACCCCCACCTCCGGGCCGACCGGAAGCTTGTGCTGAGTACATCATACCTGAACAACTCAGTGAGGCAGAACACAGCAGTGCACACCAGGGTGACCCCTTCAGTGCATAAACCAATTAACCTGTCCACTGCAGGGCATATAGAAATGAAGTTATTTTCTGCATATAATAATAATATAAGTTCAGTTCTATATAACAATTTCTGTTATCACCACTACCACTACAACTACCACTACTACAAGCTTTGTCTGGAATTTTGTGGACTAACAGACAAACAGACATACAGACAAGCTGGGATCAAAACATTACCTCCTTCCACCATTGAGTGTAGAGGTAAACATCATGGAAATTATATCATGCCCTAGATTTAATTCATGCTTACCCGTGTATTTGCTTCACTGGTTCACAAGGTCTTTTGCATACATGTAATTCAGACTCTCGTCTTCATTGCTGACCACACAATGTTCGCAACATATTAATGTACATTTGTGCCAAATTTGGTGCTTGTATCACAAAATGCACAATTCTTTTGAATATTTGGGCTAAGCCGCCCCACTATATCGGCCGGCCTCGAAGACCGAAATTGTGACGGTGTCACCCGAAAAATTTGAAATTACGAAATTTGAAAAAATTTGAAAAAAAAAATTACGGAATTTCAAGTGGCCCAATATCTGAAAATGTTCGCAACATATTAATGTACATTTGTGCCAAATTTGGTGCTTGTATCACAAAATGCACAACAGGTTTGCTATGCTGCTACACTACTGGGCACCGTTCTTCCTCGAGGTTTCGATCCTTTCAGCTCAGGACCTCTCCAAACGTCGGGTCAACAACCTCGATCATTGATCCACAACCTCATTTGTGTCCAAGCAGTCAGTCAACATAACAGAACATTAAATCATGCACACCTTACCCTAAATATGCCATGTCCACCAACTAGCATCTTACCTCTGAAACGTTGTGGAAATGGCTTTCCACAATCCTACATGCTGCACTGTCTCCTATATCTCAAAGAAGATATCTCAAAAAGTTGTGGACGGATTTTGACGAAATTTGGCAGAGATGTGGCGTATCTCTGAATCTCTGAAAAAACTAGAGCTTCCAGGAAAGCAGAACTGACTGGACAACTTTAAAGTAGGTCAGTTGTCTGTACTATATTTGACTTAAGATAGCAACCTACCTTGTGTGGTAAGAGTCTCACACACCAAGTTTGATCAAAATCCATAAATATTTGTGGATGTTAAAGTCTTAACGTCGTTTCGGAGCTGAAAACAATATGGCGGCCTCTAGCGGCCATTTTGTGACGGATCGGGTTGGAATGCAATAGCAACCTCCCTTGTGTGGTAAGGGTTAAACATTCTAAGTTTGATCGATCAAAATCTGTTAATATTTGTGGACACTAGAGTGTTAACGTCGTTTTCATGACCAAAAACAAAATGGTCGCTTAAGTCCGCCATTTTACAACGGATCGGGCTGAAATGTAATACCAACCTGGTCCTTGGGGTAAGGATGCTGCATGTCAAGTTTGATCAGAATCGGTTGATATTTGTGGACGCTGGAGTGTTAACGTCGAAAAGTTAACGGACGACAGACGACGACGACGGACGCCGGAGGGTTCAGTATGTGATGAACTCAACTGGACGGTAGTCCAGTTGAGTTAAAAACTGAATAAATATGATCTCTTTGGCAGAGATCATATTTATTCAGTGCGGACAAACAAACAGAGAGACAAACAAACGGACTCAAATGCAATAACCTCTTCTCAGACGAGGTTAACAAGGTTAAGGTTAAATGTTTATCAACTTTTGATTTTTCCACATTATACACAAACATTCCACATGACGATATGAATAGTAAAAATATTATTAATGAGATATTTATGTAAATACAGTACATTATTAGATAAATAAATATACTACAATGTTGCAAGGAATCAGTGGTTGCTAGGAGACGGCAGCATGGAAAAAAATGTTATGACAGTTTGAATATTTGAAATACAGTTTGATACAGAAGTAAGTGGGGTGGTCATGCTGGTTGGTGGACATGATATATTAAGGGTAAGATGTGCATGATTTAATGTATTATCAAATTATGGAGTGTGTAAGGAGAGTTATAAATCTTACTAGAATTCACCAAATGTCCGTCCGTCTGTCTGTCCGTCCGTTCGAAGGTACCGCAAAAACGGCTGAACCGATCACAACGATATTTTGGGTGGGTAATCGTGGGACCCCCTGGAGTAAAATAGGCTATATTGTTTTCCCAATTTTTCAAAGTTTTCCAATTTTCCAGTTTTTCCAAACATGATGGAATAATATTTACTGATATGAACAGTGATGTGGCTTTTGTTGAAATTATACGTACCAGGAGAGAGTATATCGACTCCTGATGAACTCTTCCTATATAAACGTGCGGATCCGAAGTAACACGGCGGCGTGTGCAAAGACTGAGAAACAGGTGTAGCGGCCGCTTCCGTGTGTGTGTGTGTGTGTGTGTGTGTGTGTGTGTGTCACTCCCCCATGTGTGTGTGTGTGTGACCCACTCCCCCGTGTGTGTGTGTGTGTGTGTGTGTGACCCACTCCCCCGTGTGTGTGTGTGTGTGTGTGTGTGTGTGTGTGTGTGTGTGTGTGTGTGTGTGTGTGACCCGCTCCCCCGTGTGTGTGTGTGTGTGACCCACTCCCCCATGTGTGTGTGTGTGACCCACTCCCCCATGTGTGTGTGTGTGTGACCCACTCCCCCATGTGTGTGTGTGTGTGACCCACTCCCCCATGTGTGTGTGTGTGTGTGACCCACTCCCCCATATGAGTGTGTGACCCACTCCCCCATGTGTGTGTGTGACCCACTCCGCATGTGTCTGTGTGTGTGACCCACTCCCCTGTGGGTGATCCACTCCCTGGTGCGGTGTGCGTGATGTGGGAGGGAGAGGATTTGAGCTGTTAAAGTCGCATTTTACATGAGATGTAATCACACATTTCAAACTGTATTTCCCATGTGCATGCACATGCATTCACATGTTATCAGAAGTAAATACATTGTGTAGATTACATCATTTGTGCATCTGATAAATTGGCAGTAACCATTTTGTGAAACTGAATGTGCAGGTGCAGCATCTAACTCAATATGTCGAAATGTCACACACGTCCATGCCCGTGGGATTCCCACGGGTGACCCCACTAGTGTCCCATATAAATATGAATAATTAATTCAAAGATCAATCAATCCACCAAAAAATAAGTCATTGGCAATCATCGTTACTCTTTGCCCATAAGCAAGCCAATACTTTGGCCGAGGCACCGGCCAGCTCTTTCAACGTCCTATTTAAATCCCTTCCTAAAAGGTCAACATCCCTTAGGTTTTAACCAGTGAATGTGCAACGAAGCTCCAATAATCCCCAGCTGTAACTAGGATAGTACCTGTATTGTTTGTTTTCTGCTGGAAAAACCATCCCGCACTCAAAATGTGCTTGTACCTTTCACATCCGCAGCCTGTTCTTGAACTTGCTTGCTGTTCATTTTTTCCCCTTCCTCAAAACACAATCCTCAAATGTAAACAAGAGGTCTCTTGCTTTGTTGTTACTGCGTATTCAGTGCTTTATGCTGAAAGGCTTCAAGCAACTTGTTAGGACAAAATGTGCAGCATTCACACACCAATGCCGCAGGTACTCCAGTACTATATTCCTCGTTTACGGAGGAGGACACAAACACTTATTTTACTTTCCACCAGCAAAGGCTCACTGATTTGGACAGAACATCACAGATAGATGTGAACACGGAACTTGTCTGTACCTCCTGAATTTTCCACAATCAGCCTAATACATTCTCTTCAGTTCACCTAATACCTAATACCTAATCAGCCTAATACAGGATTCAGTATACAAAAAAAAAAAAAAAAAAAAATACAATTTTCTACCAATAATTGAAACCCAGCATAACCAACCATGCCCCTTGCTGCATTTGCAAAAACACTGTCCTCTTCACCTCTTTTTCTCACCTCATCCACAAACCTCTCCTTTAATTCCTTTAGCAGGAAAACAAACTCCCACACTCCCTTCAATCCCACTCCTCCCTCCAGGTCTTTAAAACAGCTGTTCACCACCATCTCTTATCTTCCCCCATCCAAAACCTTGATCTTTTCTACCCCCGCTAATTCACCCCAGATCCAGCTTGTTTGAAATTCCAACTTCTTTCCTGGAAGTCCTGGCAGTGTCCATATGTTTTATACCTCTCCCACCCCCTTCCCATGCCTCCCCCCCCCCAAAGCCCTCTCCCTCCCACAGATCTCTCGATGTCTCCATGTCTCTCGGTCCCTGCTCTCAAATGTTGTGTTTGTGTCCTTCCCCCTCTCTCCCCATCTTGTCTACCGCTCCCGATGTTATTTGTTTTACGTGTCGGTTTGTCTTTCTGTGTGATTAATGTTCGCTCTTTCACGAGCCTCGATCTTGTATACAAAAAAACAACAAAAACAAACAAACAAAAAAACAAACAATTGTGTCCTTCATCCAATGTCTTGCATTTTTACAATGGCCTGATAACTTCTCCATGTCTCCGTCAAAATTATAGGTGGATCCAGGTATGGAGTTAAAATGCTCAGATAAAGTGAGTGAACCACCTCCAACCCACCTGTTTGCAACACACCAACATATTGAACCAAAAATAGTAAATAAACAATGTTTACTGCACTTTTATTATTTTAATCAAAGATACATAATTCCATTGTATTTTCAATGAAATTAAGTTAAATGCAATGAAACAGGAACCACCTTCTAAGTTTAATGTATATAATCAATAGGACGTTGATTGAGGTATGCTAATCGCCGTGGGAAGCAAGGCGAAGCTCACCTTTCAGGTGTTAAACCCTTCGTCAGAGCCTCTTTTGCTCCGACGAAGGGTTAACGCCTGAAACGTCAGCTCCTCCTTATCTCCAATGGCAGTTAGCATACCTCAGTCAACGTTCCTATATCGACTCCATACATTGTTATACATGTCCGCCAACACAGATCGACACTAGCCTCCACCAGCCAGACTAGTTCATTACACTTTCTAAGTTTAGCTTACTTGTTTTAATACAATGCAATTAATTGGTTGGAAACTTCTACCTCTCCCCTCATCCCCCTCTCCTCCGCCCTCCCCCCCTCCACCCACCATCCCCAGAAACAATATTTATTCAAAGGAGTGAAACAAAACACCATTCGCCGCACCCCACCCCTCCCTGAACAAAATTCTAAAATCTTGCATTTATCAGTAAAATTATCAAAAAAGTAAAACCTGAAGCAACGTGGCGCCCTCAGTCTGCAAATAGGTATTTGATCTTATTGGAATTTTGCATGATCAGCCTACAGTGTAAAAGTTTACTGCCAACCACAGCCAGCTTGTCCCTCGACGAACTCCAGCCAAACTCTCCTTGCTTCCACTGCTGTTGCAAAGGTTCTGTCCTACTGGACTATTCGGGAATAAAAATAGCTCTTCGCTAACCACGCCCTTCATTAAGGCGTGGCGGAAAGGGAGAGCAAGAGAGAGAGAAAGCGACAGAGAGAGGGCGAGAGACAGAGAGAGGGTGAGAGACAGAGAGAGAGACAGAAAGAGAGAGAAACAGACAGACACAGACAGACAAGTATTGGTGATTTGAAAGAATCAACAAGCATCTTGACTTCCCCAAGTTTAAGGTAATTGGATATCGTATGCATGATCCCATCTTTCCCACCCTGTGAAGTTGAAGTTATGGGGAAGTAGTGTGGAAGTTAGAATATAACCAAGAGAAATACTAGTAAAGTAAGAGTTATACTCAAGAAGCACAGACTGAATTAGAAGTACTTTCCACCCTTTTTAAAACTCCTTGTCCTCTCCACTCCCACACCCGACAATATAGCGTGGAGATTGGGATGTTTAAGTGGGACGAAGTGTATGAAGGCATGAATCATCAATGAAACAATGATAACTAATACTGTGTAGTCAAACTGTGCAATTCCAAAATGTGGCTTCACGAAATATTCTTATTAGAGAATTCCCGAATGTCGGTGCTCTACTTACTGCCTTTAGGTATTACCATTAACGGCTAAACAACGTCCCACGAGTCCTAGTTTCCTGCTTTTCCATTTCCCTCTGTGGTTGCGCACGTCCCTCCAGCACATGCTTACGTGATCATCTCCATAGCAGCTGCAGCCATCGACTCAAATGGATAAAAAGGAAAACATGTGAAAGGTAAACAAAAGTACAAATCAGAGACCGGAAAAAAACAGCAACTTTCATATCCAGCGGTGGCAACAAATGTCCCTGAAGGATATTTATACTAATATTGAGATCGCTTCCCCCACTTTTGACCAATTTCTGATCTCTGCCAGTTATAGTAATAAATAATTGTGACTTGAATCCACCACGTGGATGACAAGTTGAACGATTGACCACACAGGTGTAGGTAGATAACAAACAAGCGAGGGTGTGCAACATATATAACCATTGTATAATGTTGGTGAGAATATTTGTCCATTGTATACTAATATATGGTACAAACACACGAAAAAACGAAGCAAAGCATGTCTTCAGGATATTTGGGTATATCGATATATATATATCTGTGCAGTGTCTGTCTTGTTTATAAAATGTGATATCACGTATATTACAAATACATTTGTGCAAAATAATTGTTTGAATTATGATTGGTTTAAACCATGACAAAACGGCAACTCGGGTACAGTCATTTATCTATATATCTACACATCTGGGCAGTGTCTGTGTTCTCACTTAACGACTCCCTCAAACTTTTGTTTCCGTGGTTGTGAAGTGTTTTTAATGACGTTGTGGTGGTTTTGAATCACGTGGTGGTGAGGTATTTTGAATTATGTGGTGGTGAGGTGTTTTTAAATGACGTGGTGGTGAGGCGTTTTTAAATCACATGGTGGTGAGGTGTTTTTAAATCACATGGTGGTGAGGTGTTTTTAAATCACATGGTGGTGAGGTGTTTTGAATTACGTGGTGGTGAGGTGTTTTGAATTACGTGGTGGTGAGGTGTTTTGAATTATATGGTGGTAAGGTGTTTTTAAATGACGTGGTGGTGAGGTGTTTTGAAATGACGTGGTGGTGAGGTGTTTTTAAATCACATGGTGGTGAGGTGTTTTGAATTACGTGGTGGTGAGGTGTTTTGAATTACGTGGTGGTGAGGTGTTTTGAATTACGTGGTGGTAAGGTATTTTATAATTACGTGGTGGTGAGGTGTTTTGAATTATATGGTGGTAAGGTATTTTAAAATGACGTGGTGGTGAGGCGTTTTTAAATCACATGGTGGTGAGGTGTTTTTAAATGACGTGGTGGTGAGGTGTTTTTAAATCACATGGTGGTGAGGTGTTTTGAATTACGTGGTGGTGAGGTGTTTTGAATTACGTGGTGGTGAGGTGTTTTGAATTACGTGGTGGTGAGGTATTTATAATTACGTGATGGTGAGGTGTTTTTAATTATGTGGTGGTGAGGTGTTTTAAAATCACATGGTGGTGAGGTGTTTTGAATTACGTGGTGGTGAGGTGTTTTGAATTACGTGGTGGTGAGGTGTTTTGAATTACGTGGTGGTGAGGTATTTATAATTACGTGATGGTGAGGTGTTTTTAATTACGTGATGGTGAGGTGTTTTGAATTAGTTGGTGATGAGGTGTTTTGAATTAGTTGGTGATGAGGTGTTTTGAATTAGTTGGTGGTGAGGTGTTTTGAATTACGTGGTGGTGAGATGTTTTGAATTAGTTGGTGATAAGGTGTTTTGAATTAGTTGGTGGTGAGGTGTTTTGAATTAGTTGGTGATGAGGTGTTTTGAATTACGTGGTGGTGAGGTGTTTTTAATTACTTGGTGGTGAGGTGTTTTTAAATCACATGGTGGTGAGGTGTTTTGAATTACTTGGTGGTGAGGTGTTTTTAATTACTTGGTGGTGAGGTGTTTTTAAATCACGTGGTGGTGAGGTGTTTTGAATTACTTGGTGGTGAGGTGTTTTTAAATGACATGGTGGTGAGGTGTTTTTAAATGACGTGTGGTGGTGAGGTGTTTTTAATTTGGTGGCTGTGAGGTGTTTTTATTATGTGTTTTATGGTGGTGAGGTGTTTTTAATTTCGTGGTGGTGAGGTGTTTTTATTACGTGTTTTATGGCTGTGAGGTGTTTTTATTACGTGTTTTATGGCTGTGAGGTGTTTTTATTACGTGTTATTATGGCTGTGAGGTGTTTTTATTATGTGTTTTATGGCTGTGAGGTGTTTTTATTACGTGTTTTATGGCTGAGGTGTTTTTATTACGTGTTTTATGGCTGAGGTGTTTTTATTACGTGTTTTATGGCTGTGAGGTGTTTTTATTACGTGTTTTATGGCTGTGAGGTGTTTTTATTACGTGTTTTATGGCTGTGAGGTGTTTTTATTACGTGTTTTATGGCTGTGAGGTGTTTTTATTACGTGTTTTATGGCTGAGGTGTTTTTATTACGTGTTTTATGGCTGAGGTGTTTTTATTATGTGTTTTATGGCTGAGGTGTTTTTATTACGTGTTTTATGGCTGTGAGGTGTTTTTATTACGTGTTTTATGGCTGTGAGGTGTTTTTATTACGTGTTTTATGGCTGAGGTGTTTTTATTACGTGTTTTATGGCTGTGAGGTGTTTTTATTACGTGTTTTATGGCTGAGGTGTTTTTATTACGTGTTTTATGTCTGAGGTGTTTTTATTACGTGTTTTATGGCTGTGAGGTGTTTTTATTACGTGTTTTATGGCTGAGGTGTTTTTATTACGTGTTTTATGGCTGAGGTGTTTTTATTACGTGTTTTATGGCTGTGAGGTGTTTTTATTACGTGTTTTATGGCTGAGGTGTTTTTATTACGTGTTTTATGTCTGAGGTGTTTTTATTACGTGTTTTATGGCTGTGAGGTGTTTTTATTACGTGTTTTATGGCTGAGGTGTTTTTATTACGTGTTTTATGGCTGAGGTGTTTTTATTACGTGTTTTATGGCTGTGAGGTGTTTTTATTACGTGTTTTATGGCTGTGAGGTGTTTTATGGCTGTGAGGTGTTTTTATTACGTGTTTTATGGCTGTGAGGTGTTTTTATTACGTGTTTTATGGCTGAGGTGTTTTTATTACGTGTTTTATGGCTGAGGTGTTTTTATTTCGTGTTTTATGGCTGTGAGGTGTTTTTATTACGTGTTTTATGGCTGTGAGGTGTTTTTATTACGTGTTTTATGGCTGAGGTGTTTTTATTACGTGTTTTATGGCTGAGGTGTTTTTATTACGTGTTTTATGTCTGAGGTGTTTTTATTACGTGTTTTATGGCTGTGAGGTGTTTTTATTACGTGTTTTATGGCTGTGAGGTGTTTTTATTACGTGTTTTATGGCTGTGAGGTGTTTTTATTACGTGTTTTATGGCTGTGAGGTGTTTTTATTACGTGTTTTATGGCTGAGGTGTTTTTATTACGTGTTTTATGGCTGAGGTGTTTTTATTACGTGTTTTATGGCTGTGAGGTGTTTTTATTACGTGTTTTATGGCTGTGAGGTGTTTTTATTACGTGTTTTATGGCTGTGAGGTGTTTTTATTACATGTTTTATGGCTGAGGTGTTTTTATTACGTGTTTTATGGCTGAGGTGTTTTTATTACGTGTTTTATGGCTGAGGTGTTTTTATTACGTGTTTTATGGCTGAGGTGTTTTTATTACGTGTTTTATGGCTGTGAGGTGTTTTTATTACGTGTTTTATGGCTGTGAGGTGTTTTTATTACGTGTTTTATGGCTGTGAGGTGTTTTTATTACGTGTTTTATGGCTGTGAGGTGTTTTAAATTGTTTGTATTATGATTGGTGTAAATCATGACAACACAGCAACTCAGGTATAGTCATTAGCCTCAGCTAAAATAAGCCCGTTCCTCAGTAACGACGCTTGGTGAGGCGAGCGCAGCGAGCCGAGCCAAGCTAGTATATATATACATACATATATATATATATAATTATATATATACACATGTTAAAATTTGTTAATTTCCTCATGGAAGAAGGCTAGTAGCATATTGATCTGTACATTCCATAAACAAACGTATGCAAGTATAACCCAAGGTTTAGCTGTTATGTTAAAAGAAGTTGCCTATCTAAAATGAAATACAAATTAGCAACTTGGCCAGTCTAGAAAGTTTCACTGGCAACTTTATACTGGCAGGAATGGATTCAACCCTTTGAGGTCCACAAGCATCTTGAAAGTAATTTTCAATTTTCAGATACACTAGCATATTGCTCATTGATAGGCTGATTTCATCAATTCCCCTCCCCCCCCCCCCCCCCCACCCCCCCCCAAAGCCTCCCAACAGTCACAGTCACAGTCACAGACACACACTTTAATGTGAGCAAGTGTGCACATGCAATTCTGACACTCAACAAAAAAGCCTCAGCCTCCCCTCACAACTCTGTCCCATCTTTGCTCGTCCCCCTCCCACCCCCACCTCCACCTCAAGCCCCAAAGTCTCAACCTCCCCTTTCCAATGCTATCCCATCTCTGCTTTCACCCTCATCCTACTCATCAAAATATGTAACACTTTCTGCTCCCCTATCACGCCATCGCCAATTTCACAAAAACCTGTCACAATTTGAGGAGAAAATCGTCGGAAATAATAGCAAACCTGCGTAACATCCGTAGTAAAAGTGCAGCTTGAGAGAGAGGCTTTTAAAGAGTAAGGTAAATGCTAACGGATTCTAAAGGATAAATGCTAAGGTGTTCTAAAGGGTAAATTCTAAAATTTTATAGGGTAATTCTAAATGGTTCTAAAGATAAAATGTAGAAATTGTGGGTAGAGTCAGTCGAAATGTCCAAATAATGTGGAACTCGCACGCACGGAAACACGCACAGTTTATTTTACATACGAGGGCCAGTCAATAAGTAACCTTCAAATGGCGATATAA
This sequence comes from Myxine glutinosa, assembly GCF_964187855.1. Lineage (NCBI taxonomy): Eukaryota > Metazoa > Chordata > Myxini > Myxiniformes > Myxinidae > Myxine > Myxine glutinosa. Next base: position 93,137,229 of record NC_136268.1, read on the forward strand.
ATTTGAGAATGTAATGTGTGTAGTTGGAGACGACATATGTTATATCTATGGGTAAGAGTCATGTTTTGCCTGTTTTAGATCTGGCAACATTGAACGTATGACGTCAGTAGAGCAGTTCCAAGATGGCGGCTCCCTTAGAAGCATGCACCAGGGAGGAGCAACGTTCTGTCATCCTTTTCTTGGGAAGTGAGGGTGTGAATCCCAGTGAAATCCATCGCAGCATGAAGATGCAATATGATGACACATGTTTATCGCTGCAACAGATGTATTACTGGGACAGCAAGTTGAAAAGTGGAGTGTCCAGTGTGGCAGACACTGCTCGCTCGGGCCGGCCTCACACAGCCGACACACCAGAAATGGTTGTAGGAGTTGAGTGCGTGCTAAGGGAAAACCGATGTGTTATGCTGGTCTCCGATTTGAACATTAGCCATGGTTCAGCACACCATATCATTAACAACGTGCTGGGGTTCCGCAAACTGTCTGCAAGGTGGGTGCCGAGACAACTCACACCCGAACTGAAAGAACGGCGAGTGGACGCATGTGAAGAACTTCTGTGACATTACGAAACAGAAGGCGACGCTTTCTTACAGCGCGTAGTGACTGGGGATGAAAGCTGGGTCCACTACTTTCAGCCAGAAACGAAGAGGGCAAGCAAAGAGTGGTGCCATTCAACTTCACCGAAGCCCAAAAAATTCCGCACACAGCCGTCCACTGGAAAAGTGATGCTGACGCTCTCCTGGGATAGCCGAGGCCCACTTGTAGAGCATTACATGCCCAGAGGGACCACAGTCACCACACCAGTGCATCATACTGCGACCTACTTAAAAATCATCTGAAACCAGCAATCAGATCAAAACGTCGTGGACTACTCATTACCGATGTTTTGCTGCAGCATGATAATGCTCGGACCCCATACTGCCCGCGCTACAGCTGCAACAATCGAGGACCTGCATTTTGAGTGTCTTCCTCATCCACCCGGCTCGCCAGACCTCACCCCTTCGGATTACCACATCTTTGGGCCACTTAAAAAGGCGCTTGGTAGAACCACTTTCCGATCTGACAAAGAGGGCCAAGAGGCTGTGCACCAATGGCTACACAAGCAGCCAAAATATTTTTTTTCTAGAGGAATCCAGGCCGTAGTAAAGCGCTGGAAAAAACGCATTGAACGCAATGGAGATCATGTTGAAAAATAACAGTTGTTACACATGTACATGCAATAAACAAGTTGTGAAAAATATTTTAAGGTTACTTATTGACTGCCCCTCATATATAAGTTAAATTTGTTTGGCTATAATAATCACGAATATGAATTGAAATGAAAGAGTTTGCATGACGAAAAATACAAGTTTTCGCATCAACCAAATAAAAAAGAAAAATTATGGAAATGAAAAGAGGTATTACCTGTGTTCGTTACAGTGTTTGCCAATGCACAAACATAAAGTAGTCTAAAATTGCATGGAAGAAATCGGAGATACACCACTTTAAAGTTTAGGGACATTCGTGTGTCCCTTTGTGAATCCATTGTAAGCTTGTAAATGGCTTGTTATCGACCAAATCAGACGATACAGCACTCACAGTGGGATGTTGTACCATTTTTTGACCACAGCCTCTCCCAGTTGATCAAGAGATTGTGAGCATACTTAGCAACCAGGAATACACTTCCATAGTGTGCAAGCTTGTTCAATCAGATGACAATTCTGATTGAACTTGTCAGTCCATGAGAGTGATGTTGTGACCCTGAAGTGGTGTTGACAACATGTATGATGTGGACAGGTGTTGTCATCCACAAATATGAAGTGGGGACTTTTGAATCAGCGAGATGACAACAGGCTTAATTATCTCACGTCAGTCATAACACCGCTCTTAATGATAAGTTCAGTTATTCGGGCAACTTGTATGACAGCCCATACCATTAGACAGCCCACAACGAAGCCGATCATCTGACCAAAAGTTAAAATTAGCAAATCACTCCCACCTTATCTCCAGACTGTAGCATGTCAATGTAGAACTGATCATCTCGATCAGAGAGAGAGAGAGAGAGGTGAGAGAGAGGCGAGAGAGAGAGAGAGAGAGAGGCGAGAGAGAGAGAGAGAGAGAGGTGAGAGAGAGAGAGAGAGGTGAGAGAGAGAGAGAGGTGAGAGAGAGAGAGAGGTGAGAGAGAGAGAGAGAGAGGTGAGAGAGAGGTGAGAGAGAGAGAGAGAGGTGAGAGAGAGAGAGAGAGAGGTGAGAGAGAGAGAGAGAGGTGAGAGAGAGAGAGAGGTGAGAGAGAGAGAGAGGTGAGAGAGAGAGAGAGGTGAGAGAGAGAGAGAGGTGAGAGAGAGAGAGAGGTGAGAGAGAGAGGTGAGAGAGAGAGGTGAGAGAGAGAGGTGAGAGAGTGAGAGAGAGAGAGAGAGGTGAGAGAGAGCGAGAGAGAGAGAGAGAGGTGAGAGAGAGAGAGGTGAGAGAGAGAGAGAGGTGAGAGAGAGAGAGAGAGGTGAGAGAGAGAGAGAGAGAGAGAGAGAGAGTGAGAGAGAGAGAGAGAGAGAGAGAGAGAGAGGTGTGAGAGAGAGAGAGAGGTGAGAGAGAGAGGTGAGAGAGAGAGAGGGAGAGGTGAGAGAGAGAGAGAGAGGTGAGAGAGAGAGGTGAGAGAGAGAGAGAGAGAGAGAGAGAGGTGAGAGAGAGCGAGAGAGAGAGAGGTGAGAGAGAGGTGAGAGAGAGAGAGAGAGAGGTGAGAGAGAGAGAGAGAGGTGAGAGAGAGAGAGAGAGAGAGAGAGAGAGAGGTGAGAGAGAGAGAGGTGAGAGAGAGAGAGAGGTGAGAGAGAGAGAGGTGAGAGAGAGAGAGAGAGAGAGAGAGAGAGAGAGAGAGAGGAGAGAGAGCAATAGAGAGAGAGAGAGAAGAGAGACAGAGAGAGAGAGAGAGAGAGATATAGAGAAGAATAGAGAGAAGAGAGAGAGAGAGAGAGAGGCGAGAGGAGAGAGAGGCGAGGGAGAGAGAGAGACGAGAGAGAGAGAGGCGGGAGAGAGAGGCGAGGGAGAGAGAGGCGAGGGAGAGAGAGGCGAGGGAGAGAGAGGCGAGGGAGAGAGAGGCGAGGGAGAGAGAGGCGAGGGAGAGAGAGAGGCGAGAGAGAGAGGCGAGAGAGAGAGAGAGAGAGGTGAGAGAGAGAGAGAGGCAAGAGAGAGAGAGAGGCGAGAGAGAGAGAGGTGAGAGAGAGAGAGGCGAGAGAGAGAGAGAGAGGAGAGGCGAGGGAGAGAGAGAGGTGAGAGAGAGAGGCGAGAGAGAGAGAGAGGTGAGAGAGAGAGAGAGAGAGGCAAGAGAGAGAGAGAGGCGAGAGAGAAAGAGAGGCGAGAGAGAGAGAGGCGAGAGAGAGAGAGAGAGAGGCGAGAGAGAGAGAGGCGAGAGAGAGAGAGGCGAGGGAGAGAGAGGCGGGAGAGAGAGGCGAGAGAGAGAGAGAGAGGTGAGAGAGAGAGAGGGAGAGGCGAGAGAGAGAGAGAGAGGCGAGAGAGAGAAAGAGAGAGGCAAGAGAGAGGCGAGAGAGAGAGACAGGCGAGGAGAGAGAGAGAGAGAGAGAGAGAGAGGCGAGAGAGAGAGAGAGAGAGAGAGAGAGGCGAGAGAGAGAGAGAGAGAGAGAGAGAGAGAGAGAACCAGAAGGTTTATAAACGATAGTAATTACCTCATGTAATTGCAGCCTGAGGAAATGTGTGCTATTTGTTTTCACAAAACATGGATATTCTCAATGTACACATATCGTGGGGTCCCATTGACAAGGGCACACTATTTTACATCATTTCTTCTGCTTGTTTGGCAGGGATTTCCCTTGGTGTGAAAGAAAAACGTCATCATGGCAGGTAGGCCTCCTCAAAAGGTGGAAAGGGATGAGATCTAATCACGACAATCTCAATGTATTAACATTTTGACTTTCTTCAATTTATGTTTATTACGCAAAATGTGTATTTCAATTAAAAGTTATGTTCTCCTCTGAAATGGCATATCCCTTTACGCATATAACATCCCTCAATGTAAGAAATAACAATATTCCTGCTGCTAATTACAAATGGTCTAAATTGTGAAATATTGTGTGTGTGTGTGTGTGTGTGTGTGTGTGTGTGTGTGTGTGTGTGTGTGTGTGTGTGTGTGTGTCAGCTCTATTACGAGCCTCAGCCCATGTATAAAAAAAAAAGTGACTGCAGAGAGGGAGTGCTGCCATATTGTACTTCACCATGTACGTTCAAACCGTTCAGTCTTACATCAGCCTAAGTCCTGTGACATTTTCAGTGCAAGTGATTTCTCCAACATGTAATTACATATCATGACATTTCAAGGATTATCAGAATAGCTTGAAGGAAGAGCACTCACCTTTTTAGCTGTGTAATCTGGCTTCGATTCCTGACTCGACTCTAACCTGCACCAAGGTGTTTCACACGCAAGGCATTACATCATCCATCGCAAGGCACGTGAAAAAGCTGAATGCCTCAACTCTGTGTTTGCCTCTAAATCTTGTGTCCCAAACCCATCCCTCTCTGTACCCACCATACCCAGTCATACCCAGCTGCTCCTGGACTCCGTGTCCTTTCCTCCTGACAAGGTGGAAAAGTTTCTGTCAACCCTCGACTCTGATTCTGCAACTGGACCTGACGGCATCAGCCCACGGGTCCTAAAATCTTGTTCTTCCGCTCTTTCACTCCCTCTCTCTGTTCTCTTCACCCTCTCTTTTGCTCAAGGTCATCTGCCATCTGCTTGGAAATCTGCCAACATCACCGCTTTGCACAAAAAAGGTGCAAAAACAGATCCCAGCAACGACAGACCAATCAGCCTTCTCCCAATTATCAGCAAAGTCATGGAATCCATCATTGCTTCAGATATGAAATCTTTCCTCTTCTCCAATGGCTTGATCTCTGATCATCAATTTGGTGTCAGACTTGGTCACTCTACTCTGGACATGCTGCTTCTGCTTTCTCAACAATGGATGGAGGTCCTCAATGCCAAACAGGAAATTAGAGCTGTCTCCCTTGACATATCACGTGCCTTCGATACGGTCTGGCACCCCGCTCTGCTCACCAAACTCTCCTCTTTTGGTATCCATGGAAATCTCCACGCATGGCTGGCGGACTTCCTCTCTAGTCGTAGTCAACGTGTGGCCCTGAATAGGTTTCTCTCATCTCCTCTTCCTGTTCAGGCTGGAGTTCCCCAAGGCAGTGTTCTGGGCCCTGTGCTTTTTCTGGTCTTCATCAATGATCTCTCTGACTCTCTTGAAAATCCTCTCTATATCTTTGCTGATGACTCTACTCTCTGTCACTCCATTCTTCATCCCTCAGATCGGCAGTCTGCAGCCTCCTCACTCTCTGCAGACCTGGACAAAATCACAGACTGGGCATACAAGTGGAACATGTCTTTCAATCCTGACAAATCTCACACTCTGACGATGTCTCTCCGAAAAGACTGACTGGACAACCCTCCCATCCACTTTCTGAATAATCCTCTCCAAGAAGTTCTGTCACTCAAGCTTTTGGGTCTCACTATCTGCCATGATCTTTCCTGGGAAAACCACATTTCAAATCTGGCCTCCAAAGCCAGTCGCTGACTGGGTATCCTCCGTCGTGTGAAGTCCTTCCTTGGCACACCTGAGCTCCTCACCACATACAAGGCTTTCATCCGCAGCTCAATGGAATACTGCTCTCTCCTCTGGGCTGGTGCTCCTGCCTCACACCTAGCTCATCTTCACGCTGTTGAAACCAAAGCATTCAGAATCATTGGAATCTCCCGCGATGAAGCTAACTCCAAGGGCCTCTCACTCACTCACCGCAGGCAGGTTGGTGGTCTTTCCGTCTTCTACCGACTCCTCTCTGGCCTTGCCCCCCCCCCCCCCCCCAGCTCTCTCTGGGCTCTGTCCAGCAAATATTCCTACAGGTCGCACAAGATCTGCCTGCAACCCTCTTATGGTCAAACTGCCAAAATCAAGACTCTCTGCTCACCTTCACTCCTTCATTCCTCTTTTCTCCCACCTCTGGAACAAACTCCCTCACTCTCTTCAATCCCACTCCACCCTCCAGGTCTTTAAAACAGCTGTTCACCACCATCTCTTATCTTCCCCCATCCAAAACCTTGATCTTTTCTACTCCCGCTAATTTCACCCCAATTCCACTTTTTTGAAATACCAACTTCTGTCCTGGAAGTCCTTGGTGTCCTTGTGTTTTATACTTCTCCCACCCTCCCCCCCCCCCGTTCCCACGCCTCCTCCCCCCAAGCCCTCTCCCTCCCGCACATCTCCCTGCTCTTAAATGTTGTGTGCTCTCAAGTGTTTGTGTGCTTCCCCTTCTCTTGTCTTCCGCTCCCTCTTTTTATATATTTTGTTTGTCTGGTTGATTTGTTTGTGAAGTAAATGTCAGCTCTTTCACGAGCCTCGATTCAGTATCCAAAAAAAAAAAAAAAAAAAAATCCGTCGGATGGACGTCAAGCCGGTGTTGCACGTGCCAGCATTGGTTGACGGACGTTAACGATTCCACGGTATTTTTCGATGAACAGTAGGCGAGGTATCGCCGACAGCCTGGCCAAAGTCCCTGCCCTAACGTGCATGGGGCACTGCATCAGCGGCATGGCCGTGCATGCAACCGGCCAGCTGGTCATAATCGAAATGCAGTGCGAAATACATTCACCAAATTACAATTTATTATTATGTTGTATGCAGCCTGTGGCTGCTGGTTACATCATTGCTGGGGGTAAGGCTGTGCCGCCGATGCAGTGCTCCCTGTTTCCAGCGTGCTGATACTCATTTTGCCAACCTCAGAAGGATGACAGGTTGAATCAACTCACCTGGTGTTATGTAACGGCCGACATGGGCTCAAACCCAAGACCCTAAGATCGTTAACCAGCCACCTTAACCGTTAAGCTAACACCAGGATTACCAAATAATAATATTAATAAGCGGTCATAGAACCGGTACTTGTAAAATCAGTCGCTGAGACCTTATCCTTTGGACCTCAAAAACAATAGGCTTCGATCTTTTGACTAGCTCCACTAGGTGGTTACGTTTCGTGAAGATCAGATCGGTGTAGAATTGCAACATGTACGCTATTGCATTGGCACAGACGGACAGACCAGACCAACCAATCTACTTGCGAATCTTCGATTTCGCAAATTATAATGAAAAGTCTTTTCTAATCCCAACACTCTTAAAAGGCATTCGTGACCCCTTGTTTTTTTTTCATTACAACTACAAATGCAAAATTGTGTGCACATTGTACAGAGATTGATGATGCTTTTCCCCTTTTACAGAGAAACTCAAAGGAGCCAAGATCATTTTTGTTGTAGGTAAGTTTCCCTTCATGGTGATAGCTATTCTCTCTACTCCTCAACCTCGACCTCCTCCCCACAATTGAAGCAGACACATTGATATATTGAATGTGGTGTTGATAAAGTGCTAAATGACCTCTTCCTTTTCACAGCTTTAACGTTATAAAGTGCCAAAAATGTGACATTGAATCAAGGTGGTGTCCATATGAAGTGCAGGCATGATGGATGAAATGGCCTCTTCCTTTATCCAAGTTCTTTCCAAAAACCTTTTTTTTATAAGCCCACCCATCCTGAAAGGACCAATGAAGGCCTACATTCCAAATAACGGATGGGCCTTTGTATGCATAATCCCTATCAAGCAATCTTCACACAAAGGAGCACTTGGCCTGCACCTCTCCCACTCTCACTCAACAGCATGCTGTTTACATCTTAGTCAAATTAAAATGAAAAGTTATCACTTTGTCTTGCCTTTGAAAACCATACTATACCATTCCATGCTGGTGATGCACTTTTCATGTTATATGGCCTGTTTACATGATCAGTCAAAGTCCCAGTAATTACATTTTGACCATCCCATTGACCTTATTGACTAGGAACGCATGGTGTGACTTGGTCTTCAACTCAGACCATGCTAAGTTATCTTTGCAACACTTTTCTACATCCTAGTCTGGGAGCCAAATTAAAATCGGGCTTTACAATATTTTATGAGGTTGTCACCTCCCCCTACTCCTCTACAACATTGATGATGATGGTGATGGTGTGAGTCGTTGCTTTCGACAAATCTCTTCCATTTGTTGGAGTGCTCGCTAAGAATTCTGCGTTGTGCGAGGCTGTATAGTCCAATGCGGGACCTACAGCATCTACCGCAAACAGGTCCTTGCGGAGTTGGACATTGGCAGGTTTTCCTTTCTTGCCTCCACTGTCTCTCGATAGCAAGTCTCCCACATTCGAAGTGGTCCAGGCCTTTGCGGCAAATGCTATGCCAAGCTGACCTGTTTGTGGCCTGATGTTCCCAGGTGACAATTGGAATGGCACAATACTTGAGTGTAGACTTGAGGACGTCCTTGTAGCGCTTTTTGTCCACCACATGACCATTTACCAAATTTAAGTTGTCTATAGAAAAGTGCGCTTGGGATTCTATGGTCTTCCATGCATGTGACCAGCAAAGCTGGGCTTGAATCAGGAAATACTCAATTCCTTGGATATGATCAACAGCGGTCTAGGATTGAGGTGTCAGGTATTCTGTCGAGACAGGTGATGCCAAGAATCTTACGAGTCTTGATGTTACTTCATCGTCAATCTTTGCATTTTGAGAGAGAACACCTCCAAGGTAGCAGAACTTATCTACAACTTTGAGTGGCATGGCATCGATAGTAATGGATGGGACGCTATACGCACCTTCTCGTCTTGGCTGAAGCATAGCCTCAGTCTTCTTGAGGCTAATCGTAAGGCCATAGCGACGAGCAGATTGCGCAAAGGAGGTGCTAATAAATTGCATATCTTCCAGATTATGACTGAAGAGTGCGCAGTCATCGGCAAAAAGTAGATCACGGAGCAACATTTCCAAGATTCTGGAATTGGCCTTCAGACGCTGCAAAAGACGGACATTACCGTCGGTGCGAAACTGGATCATCGCTCCCCGGGTGCAATCTTTGAAAGCATCATGAAGCATAGAGGAACACACAATGCTAAATAATAGGGGAGCTAGGCCACAGCCTTGCTTTGTGCTGTTCGTAACAGGAAATGACTCAGAAGTGCATCCACTTTCCCTCACACGAGCAACCATGCCATCGTGGAAGGATCTGATGATGTTGATCAGCTTAGTGGGACAGCCGACTTAGAACAGTAGTTTTCAAAGGCCTTCTCTACTGACCAGATCAAACACTGTTGTAAGGTCGACTAAGACCTTGTATGGATCGAGATGTTGTTCTCTGCTCTTTTCCTGAAGTTGATGAACAGAGATCATCATTTCGGTCGTGCCATGTCCAGTACGAAAGCCGGCTTTCTGGGGTGATGCTGTGATGTGATGTGATGCTGACAATTGTTGGTGACATGCGATTAAGAATGATGCAGGCAAGTATTTTCCCAGCAATAGATAGTAGGGCCCACCACCCACCAAAGGAGCATGTAGAGGGAGTCAGGTATGGTTGCCAATGGATGCACTGTCTACTGGATCTACGCATTTGCCATTGCGTTCATTCAGATCAGCTTTCAGTATTTGAGATGCAGCGTGAAGTATCTTAGCAGGGATGGTATGATCGATCAGCAAGAGCTGTTACGGTTAGGGTCTGATGAAAATTCTAATTATAGTATGCTGGTGTCATCAGTTGCATGCAGTTGTTTCATAGCTTGAAATACAATCCTTAGCGTAATCAAACTGTGAAATACTATGTCAGAAAACCTTGGGTTGGAAGAAGACTGAAAAGATAATTTGCTACTGTAATGACTTTCTAATCTTTGTTTAGCCTCGTACTCTTGTATTTCACAGCAGTAAGGTTTCTCATTGAGAAGGACTGTCATCACAAATGCTTTGCCTCATGTAGGGGTTGGTCAATCTCTTCAATGGGTTCATGAAAAGTTTCTGCATATGGCAGATCATGCAGATATTCTGCATCATATAGACCAATCTTCGGCAAGTTTGACTAGTTGGCGTAACTCATGCAGCATTGTCGGTGATATTTTGCCTCCAAGGCAATTGGGTCTTCTCCCCTGATGCATCGTAGGATGGAAGTGTCCGTCCGGCCTTGCTTCTCTGCACCGTTGTTTGCAGGTACTTGGGATAAGGCAGCAAGCATTTATTTTGTGGTAGGTTTTCTGTTATGTCACACATTTATGCTAGTCAATGCTGGTAGGTGATGTTGCCCTACATTACCTCTGCCACCAAAGGTGGATGGAGGTTATGTTTTCACCCCTGTCTGTCTGTTTGTCCGTTTATGAACAAGAGATCTCAAAAAGTTGTGGACGGATTCGGACGAGATTCGGCAGAGATGTAGCGTATGTGACAAGGATGAATTCATTCAATTTTGGTGAAGATCTCAATATGGATTCGGATATGAGAATTATTTTAAATTTTAAGTGATTCTTCACCATTGAGTGATAGGGCTAAAACCAACATACAGTGCATTCAGAAAGTATTCAGACCCCTTCACTTTTTTCACATTTTGTTATGTTGCAGCCTTATGCTGAAATCGTTTAAATTCATTTTTTTCCCTCATCAATCTACCCTCAATACCCCATAATGACAAAGAGAAAACAGGATTTTAGAAAGTTTTGCAAATTTATTAAAAAGAAAAAACTGAAATATGACATTGACATAAGTATTCAGACCCTTTGCTATGACACTTGAAATTTAGCTCAGGTGCCTCCCATTTCTCTTGATAATCTTTGAGATGTTTCTACACCTTGATTGGAGTCCACCTGTGGTAAATTAAATTGATTGGACATGATTTGGAAAGGCACACACCTGTCTATATAAGGTCTCACAGCTGACAATGCAGATCAGAGCAAAAACCAAGCCATGAGGTCGAAGGAACTGCCTGCAGAGCTCAGAGACAGGATTGTGTCGACGCACAGATCTGGGGAAGCCTACAAAAAAATGTCTGTTGCATTGAAGGTTCCCAAGAGCACAGTGGCCTCCATAATTCTTGAATGGAAGAAGTTTGGAACAACCAGGACTCTTCCTAGAGCTGGTCGCCCGGCCAAACTGAGCAATCGGGGGAGAGGGGCCTTGGTAAGAGAGGTGACCAAGAACCCGATGGTCACTCTGGCTGAGCTCCAGAGATCCTGTGCGGAGATGGGAGAAACTTCCAGAAGGACAGCCATCACTGCAACACTCCACCGATCTGGGCTTTATGGCAGTGGCCAGATGGAAGCCAAACAGTTCAATCTTGGTTTCATCAGACCACAGAATCTTGTTTCTCACAGTCTGAGAGTCCTTTAGGTGCTTTTTTGCAAATCCCAAGCGGGCTTTCATGTGTCTCACTGAGGAGAGGCTTCCGTCTGGCCACTGAGCTCTGCGGGCAGTTCCTTCGACCTCATGGCTTGGTTTTTGCTCTGATATGCATTGTCAGCTGTGAGACCTTATATAGACAGGTGTGTGCCTTTCCAAATCATGTCCAATCAATTTAATTTACCACAGGTGGACTCCAATCAAGGTGTAGAAACATCTCAAAGATGATCAAGAGAAATGGGAGGCACTTGAGCTAAATTTCAAGTGTCGTAGCAAAGGGTATGAATACTTATGTCAATGTGATATTTCAGTTTTTTATTTTTAATAAATTTGCAAAACTTTCTAAAATCCTGTTTTCTCTTTGTCATTATGGGGTATTGAGTGTAGATTGATGAGGAAAAAATTAATTTAAACGATTTTAGCATAAGGCTGCAACATAACAAAATGTGATAAAAGTGAAGGGGTCTGAATACTTTCTGAATGCACTGTACAGCAGGATATCTCAAAAAGTTATGGACGGATTTGGACGAAACTTGGTGAACAGGTTGTGTGTGTGACAAGGAAGAACGGATTCACTTTTGGTGAAGATCCAGATCCGGCAAGTAGAATTTTTATGTGATTCTTCACCATTGGGAGATAAGGCCAAAAACGATACGTAGCAGGATATCTCAAAAAGTTGTGGACGGCTGATTTTGATTAAATTTGATTCTGTGTTGTGATTTTCTGGTCTACTCTGGGATACAAAACGTAAACTGTTCACCTGGCGGAGATATGCTCTCGACTGAGTGCCGTTATAGTTTTAATGGTGATATTTTGCTACACCCTGCCATTGAAGAGGAAGAAACCACCTCTCCTGCTTTCAAAGAACCAGGAACCTGTTTGACAGTGTTGCAGATGTCCAGCCATGTTTTGTTTGCTTGTGTATGACTTGTAGCAGTTTCCATGCCAGACAGTACAATCTTCCAGTGTCTGGTGGCTAGTTGACTGTACTTTCTCCAACACAGATCTTGCCACGTGTTTGCTACATGTCGTAGTCTCTGAAAGCCTGGAGCGGAAGGTGTGACAAGCCTTTGAGAGTTCTTGCAAGACTGGCAAAACCTGCATTTGGTCCAATCTGTCGAGAGTCTCTGACATATTTGTGGCACAACAATTGATGAACTGGAGATTAAAACATTTGATCGTTTATTGGATAGAAAACCGATTAGAAACAACGACCGTATGTAAATTTCATAAACCCATAGTACTCCAGCAAACATGATAATGAGATGTTGCGTTTCATTACTGTATGGAAGCCATGCACCTTTTAGCTGCGTAGCCTCCAGGTGCATCTGACAGGTATTGGAACAAAATAGAAAACAGGTTTTTATAAAAATAGACATGTTCGTTGATAACCAGACTTGGTAAGCCCGTCATATTATTACTTTTACACACCATTTACACCAACTAGTCATTTGGTGACATTCAGCAAACCTAATGTAGAAATTCCAATCTGTATTAAATTTCTCTATAGGCATATAATGGCTGGTGGGTGGTAAGGGGTACTGAATTGATCATGACTTAACTAGATCTTCCAGGGAAGCAGAACTCAACTGAACTGACTGGACAACTTCACACACCAAGTTTTATCAAAATCCATAAATATTTGTGGATGTTAAAGTCTTAACGTCGTTTCGGACCTGAAAACAATATGGCGGCCTATGGCGGTCATTTTGTGACGGATCGGGTTGGAATGCAATAGCAACCTACCTTGTGTGGTAAGGGTTAAACATTCTAAGTTTGATCAAAATCTGTTAATATTTGTGGACGTTAAAGTGTTAACGTCGTTTTCATGATCAAAAACAAAATGGTCGCCTAAGTCCGCCATTTTTCAACGGATCGGGCTGAAATGTAATACCAACCTGGTCCTTGGGGTAATGATGCTGCATGTCAAATTTGATCAGGATCGGTTGATAGTTGTGGACGCTGGAATGTTAACGTCGAAAAGTTAACGGACGACAGACGACGGACGCCTGGAGGGTTCAGTATGTGATGAACTCAACTGGACGGTAGTCCAGTTGAGTTGAAAAATTTGCAATGGAAAATACGGAATACTCACTCTGCACATTAAACTTACAAGAGTATAAAACAATTATACCATTTGAGCAACTAAAATGTATTTGGATGTCAGGAATGAGATGGGCACAGTTCATAATCAGGAAAAGTGGCCGAAGGCCATGTGAAGCACCATGAGGGTAGGGGTAAGTTTTCTGAGCACAACTCGCTCAAAATGTACTTACAAAGTAACACCCAGGCTTAAAATGACCCAGAAATACCAACCAGTCACATTAAATAAGCATATCTAAACAAGTCATGTTTTATATAGTGTGGGAGCCAGGTTTCGAGTCATCTGGGGTAGGGTTTCAGAAAGGCGTGCATGTCCCTTAATAGCGCACCGAGAGGGTGACACCCGGGCTTATATTGACCCTGAGATATTCACTTCACATACAAGGTGTTCCAAAAAGACCCGGCCAACTTTGGTTGTTAATATATTTAGAACAACAAATAATACAACGATACCCTTTGGTTTATATGATACAGAAACTCATAAGGTTTTGTGCACACCATCAATACACTGCAATGTGAGTTCCGTTTGTTGCGCACAGGACTTCAAGGCGGTACACGAGTTCTTGCCATGTTCGGCTCAGCATGTTTGCGTCCACCAGTGCGCATGCAGTGTGATCCGAGAACGAACATCCTGCAGATTTGCCACCTTGGTGTTGCAAACAACATCTTTGATAAAACCCCACAGAAAAAAAAATCAAGGGGGGTTATGTCTGGTGATCAAGGGGGCCAGGCGGTTGGTCTGTCTCGGCCAATCCAGCAACCTGGAAATGGGGAAGGGGGGAGATGCACGTCGGATTGATTTTCTGGGACTTTGTTGAAATGATTCACGCACTTGTTCAACATCTGCTGCACTTCTGTTTGGTCGACTGGTGCTTTTATGTTTCTGACAACGTCTAGTCCCCTTAAACCTCTTGAACACTGTCTGATACTAGTCCACGATGGCGGATTCCTTCCATACCTTGGACGGATATCACACTGAACTTGCGTGTCGGATCTCGTCTCGATGAACCATTCGACGCACTGAGCTTTCTCCTGTGGAGTTTCCATTTGCTTTTACATTAAACCACCAAACCTGAACATATAGGAAACTTTGAGATTCTGTATCATATAAAATAAAGGGTATCATTGTATAATTTGTGGTACTAAATAAATATATTAACAACCAAAGTTGGCCTGGTCTTTTTGGAACACCCTGTATTATATCGGAAGTAATGTAGGGGGGGGGGAGGTTACAAATCTGAATTTTCCTGTCTTGGCTCCCAGACTACTCTTTAGCCCAAGCAAAAGCACAAGATTGGGCATTCAGCCAAGGCCATTCACGTGATCTGGATTCCAGACGTGGAATGCGTTAAAATGCATGTGTCAAAAATGTGTCAAGCCTGGCTTGGTACATCACGAAGGCTCAGGTTACAACGGTACAAGATCGAATCACTTACACACAGGACATAATTTCAGAGGAATTACAAAAAAATTTAAGTTTTCAATGGAATTTGAAGAGGGAATTGTGGTTTTGTTTAGGTTGGAGGTTGCAAAAGAATATTCTGTATATATATATACATATGTAAAATAGTTTCCCCCAACTAACCATTCCTCAACGAAAACAAAAAGTTGTCTTCTCAAAAGTAACCTCATCCGATATCCAAACCTCCAAAGATTATAACAGGACTGAAAGGGACCTGTGGGACATCCACGTAATGTAAAATGTGACTTCAAGTTCTCAACTCCCCCCCCCCCCCACCCCCCACTCACAAACCTCGGATCAACACCCATCCCCTCTTCCAAACCCCAGGTCCTCAACCTCCGCCTCCCAACCCCAAGTCCTCACCCTTCCAACCCTGTCCCAGTGTCCCATCTTTGCTCTCCCCCAACACCGAGTCTTTACCTCCCCCAACGCCTCCCCACCCTCCCAGAAAGTCCTCAACTTTCCTCTCCCAACTCTGTCCTATATTTGCTCTCTCCCCTTCCTACACCCAACTCCCAACCCTAACTCTGTCCATCCCTCCTCTACGTCCTCCCGCTCATTAAAGCAAACGGGCATTCCTACATCGAAATAGCTGAATATTTCACACTTTCCCTTCCCCTATCGTGCTATCACTGACTTCACACAAACCTCGATCGAAACAGCTCCTACATGTCATGGCTCATCACGGTCGCCTGTCCAACTCACAATCCTGCAAGATTTACGGAAACCCCGTGAAATTGCAAATCCCTACCCAGGGAATATGGAAAAACTATACTTAGACTACGTTTTGATCCGTAACTTCAGTTTTCAGTCGCTGTACTTTTGGTAACTAGTAATAAATAACTAATTCCCAAGTACAGAACCCTACCCTTTCTTCTCTGTGTGCTCCCCCTTCACTCTTCTCCACCCCTCACTGCTCTCCCTTCTCACACTTTCCTCTCCTCACTCTCCTCTCCACCCCTCACATCTCGCTTCTCTGTCCTTCCCCCCCCCCCCCCTCTGTCCTTTCCCCCCGTCTCCTCACCCCTCTCCCCAACCCTCTCCCCACCCTCTCCCCACCTCTCTCCCCATCCCCCTCCCCATCCCTCTCCCCACCTCCTCCACCAATAAAACAGCAATATTCCGCTGATTTTCTCATATTTTGCTGTAACCGAGTCTTAAAACATCTTACCGACTATGAGAAATTAAATCAGATGGTGAATTAGAGTTGAGATAAAGCCATGAGGGAGTCTGAATGGACTTTATATTACCGGCCTTTGTTTAATTTGAAATGCATTGTTGTCTAAAAACGCAAATTTTCATCCAATTTTCTACCCGTTTTTTGCAACTGAGTCTTAAATCATCTTAGCAACTATGAAAAATGAAATCAGATGGTGAATCCGAGTTGAGATAAAGCTGTGAGAGAGTGAGGAAGTGCAAATCTTACAAAAGAGGCTTATGAGGCTTCTAGAGAGCTATGCGGAGGAAACCTTGAAGATTTGTTTTTGAAGGTGGAGATTTGTTTTTGAAGCCCCTCTATGAATGGATGAAGTCTCTCCCTGAACGGGTGAAGCCCCTCCCTCAACAGGGGAAGCCCCACTCTGGAAGACGGACAGACAGACTGGAGGAGAGTATTATAGTGTAGATGTTTGATTTGATATACCTCCGTAACATAAGTGAGTACATTGCAAACCCATATTCTAAAATGTAAGTGTTTTTTTTGTTTTTTTGTATACAAGATCGAGGCTCGTGTAAGAGCTAACATTAATCACAAAAAAACAAACCGACACATAAAACATAAGATAAGCAGGACACAAGATGGGGAGAGAAAGGGAAGCACACAAGTACGACAGTAGAGAACAAGGACATCGGGAGATCTGTGGGAGGGAGGAGGCATGGGAAGGGGGGGAGGGGGGTGGTTCTGTCCTTTTGCCAACTTTGAGCAGGTTACCGCAGTTTGTATCTGCCGACGTGCATTCCATAATGAGGTGCAGATTTTTTGTGGATAAGCACACGATGATTTATTATGTAATAATGACGATGTAAAATTGCTGCAAGGTTGTTTAGAGATGAGGAGCCACAGGTATCGAGTGTGAGTTCAGATGATCCTGTGTTGAACGGCTTCAGCTCGATTTATTTAGACGCTGGGCCGTGTGAGAATCAATTCTCAATTCGCACCTCAATGACCTCTCAGATCTCCACTTTGCACTCGTCAGATCTGATTTTAACTGCAATTCTAGTGTAATGCCAGCAGTCGGCTTCTACATGCAATAAATGACTCTTTGCCCTTTCAGTATTTCAAAGAGCGTCCACTCTATTGGATTTTATTGCCTCCTTTTGAGTACTCTGCTCGATTGCATCCATTATTCATATATTTAAGATTTTGACACTGGCTACATCTGAAATACACCATTCATCACTGTTGCTTTTCGCAAACCTTTTGACAAGACCTACGAGCTTCTGGATAATAATTCATCCAAGATGATGTCCAATACATGTTGAGGATGAAATTTCCCATTGGGAGGGTTTCCAAGTTGTTTAATCTCACCGAAAGACACGAACGTATTGTTCTTACCAGGATTGGTATTTCTCACAGACTTTTATTTCAAGCACTCCACGATTCCACATTTCAAGAATACCTTTAAAAGCTTTTTGAAATCATGTTTTCCACTCAATTTCTTTGGTTTGTAGATTGGCTGTATGTAGTAAGTAATTAATATTTGAAGTCCAATTTTCAACAACTGACTTTTTTGAATTGTCAACCTGTTGTTTTTTTCAAGCAGGGTGCTGCATCAATGAGTACCGTGAAATGGGGGGGGGGGGGGGGGGGGGAATAGGGACAGCAAGGTGAATAGCGACACAAACTGAAAAAAAGTTTGGAAACTTTTTTCACTGAAAATTGATAACCATACTGATTTGTTGATATTTGGGTTGAAAGTGTTCTCTTGTTTTTTTAAAAAGCAACTTATAGTCCCTATTAACCCCATATATGGGTTAAATAGGAATAATAGGATTTTTATGGCTGTCCCTATTCACCCCGTTTTACGGGTGAATAGGGACAGTCACTAATACAAAAAAAAAAAAAATCAAGAAACAATCCTGAGTTTCCAACTTATTACTAAATTGATAGCTCAGATGGATGCACATAATATGCACCCATAATATAAACCACGGTGCCAATGAAAAAAAAATGGGATAAAAGTTTGTCCAAACTGTCCCTATTTCTTGATTATTGGCCCCCGTCGCTCCGCGGAGTGAAAGGGGGACTATGGTTTTCCCGTCCTTCCTTCCGTCCGTCCGTGCGTGCGTGCGTGCGTGCGTGCGTGCGGGTGTGCGTGAGCGAAGGACCGCATTCGAATTTGGTGTGTGGTTGCAACCCACGTCAAAATCCAAGATGGCCGCCGCCATGTATGTCTGATGCCATGTATGTCTGAACTTTGTGAGCTGAATATCTTGAAAAGTAAGCGAAGTACCAACTTCTAATCTGGCGTGTGGGTGTATCTAGGCACAAGGAAGAACGCTATTGAAAATTGGGTCGCCACGTCAAAATCCAAGATGGCCGCCTTGCGTCTTCCACTTTGTCAACTCGCATCACTTCACCGACGGGAGACCTAGGCGTAACGCTTGTTTTTTTTTTTGTATTAGTGACTGTCCCTATTCACCCGTAAAACGGGGTGAATAGGTACAGCCATAAAAATCCTATTTATTCCTATTTAACCCATATATGGGGTTAATAGGGACTATAAGTTGCTTTTTAAAAAAACAAGAGAACACTTTCAACCCAAATATCAACAAATCAGTATGGTTATCAATTTTCAGCGAAAAAAGTTTCCGAACTTTTTTCAGTTTGTGTCCCTAATCACCACATTTTTACGGTATGTCGTTGTTAAGCTGGGTGTCCCACTTTTGCCAGCATATGCTAGTGGTGAATGGCGGATTACAGTCTTTTGAAAACAGTAGGCTATTGTGTGTCGTTGTGCGACTTGCCAAATTCCTGCTCTGACGACTACCTCTGGCAACACAATGGCAAACTACTATGCAGAGTAATCCTCGCCATGAGACTGTTTTGTCAGCACCAACGCCCTTGAAAAGTGAATAGACTCCAACAACATTTTTTTCTCTTAAGGTAATTCTTTTGCTGTCACAGGTGGCCCTGGCTCTGGGAAGGGAACACAGTGCGAAAAGATTGTGGCCAAATATGGTTACACGCATCTTTCTACTGGTGATCTGCTCCGCGCTGAAGTGTCTTCGGGTTCCGAGCGTGGGAAGAAACTCACAGCCATCATGGAGCGAGGAGAGCTAGTGCCACTGGTGAGAAATTCCTGCCATCTTTTACTCTTGACTGTTTCTGCAGTTATAAGCAAAATATGTAAGCAAGTGACTTGATGGACATAATTAAACTGCACAGAATTGTTTGCACTCTCTGATTCGTCTACCTGTTTGTTTGTTTTTTTACTTTGTTCTGTCTGATCAAGCCTTTATAAATGTCTGGCAGGACAGTGTACTAGACTCTAGAGGTTTGTGTACTCGCTTCTGAGCTTTGTATCCTGAGTTTGAATCTTGGCCCAGCTAAAAGCTGGCAATCCCTGGCATCCTGGTGTTTCGCAGGCATAACGAGGCAAAAATGTGTGTGCCATCCCTCGGATGGACATCAAACTGGGCGTATTGTATGCTGGCATTAGTTGGTGAACGTTAAATATCCCATGGTGTCCTTTGAGAGGAGTAGGCGAGCCGTCGCCGGCACCCCAAACAAATGACAAATTCCTGCTCCAGCCTACAGGGGGCACCGCATCAGTGGCACAGCCACACCCCCAGCAAATTATGCTACCCACAGACATGTGCTGCATACAAAAGAAGCAGCGGCCTTCTTAAATGGCAGGAAACCTGCCACTACTTCAACTACCTGTATATGTTCAAAAAACATAATGTAATAATCCGCACAAACACACTGCGTATGACCAATTTCACGGAGCATCTCATTTTGTAAAGTCCAAACGGACCGGTTGCTCTGCCCTGACCTTCCCTCAGGAAACTGTACTGGATATGCTGAAGGACGCCATGGTTGCACACTCCGACAAAGCCAAAGGGTTCCTCATAGACGGATACCCACGTGAGGTCCGCCAGGGAGAGGAGTTTGAGAAGAAGGCAAGTTTCATGGATCCACATCATACATCATCATCATACATAAGACATAAAACTCACATTGCTTACACTTGTGATTTAAACTTCTACACAACTCACATTGCATGCATTTTCAGGATACAAATGGTTTTTACTTTCAATGTTTCCATTTGCGTTTCACGTCATCCTCTATCCTAATCCAAAGTCTTGTTTTACCCCCACTGACCCTTCCTAGTCTAACTCTCTTACTTGAAGTTTGCTGTGGTTCCTCCCACCATCTTTTCTCTCTTCCTGTTTGTTTGTTTCCTTGCTTATTGTGCCCTCCAATTGCTGCCCGCACTGCCAGTTTATATACCCTCCATCACTTCACTTCTTCCGTTAGCCTCAATCTTGGAAAGAAAAAAAAAAGAAAGAAAAAAAACCAGGAAGGACAATATCATTTTAAACCAATGACGATGGGATTTCCTGTTTTTTTCCCCGCTCATTCATCAGGCAAGTGTGCGAAAGATTTTAGAATTTGGCGGAGCCGTGATGGGAATGATGCAGGCACAGGCAAAAAAAATTACAAATACAGCCTATTCCTAGATTATGGGTTTTGTGAGACTCGTCCAATAAATCACCTCAAATCGCAGCTTCAGGGTCCTTGCCGATGGAAAAACCAGCCGCACACACTCACTCAAGATTGGCGTTCCTAAACGATACTTGCTCTTGTCCTCTTCAACATCTACACGGCAGACCTTCCAAATACTACGAGCCCGAAGCTAGTCTACGCCAATGAC
Source organism: Myxine glutinosa (assembly GCF_964187855.1). NCBI lineage: Eukaryota > Metazoa > Chordata > Myxini > Myxiniformes > Myxinidae > Myxine > Myxine glutinosa. Next base: position 93,157,889 of record NC_136268.1, read on the forward strand.
CCGGTCATCCTCTATGCTGACGGCTTCAAGCAAGGGGCGAAGGCTTTCAGCCGAGACAGAGATCATGAGCAGCAATTACCATTACTGGCATCTATAGCTCAACACCCAAAAGGCAGTTGGCTCAGCCTTCCGCCCAACAACCGGGGAGCAACATGATAAGTTCATGTCATACTGAACGGAACTGTGGTCCCTTACTCTCCCCACCATCACGTATCTAGGAATTCAGCGAGGCAGCACCTTCCATCACCACTCCCAGAAGGTAGCTGCAACACTCAAGGTGGTGAGCAGACTCTCTGGACATGATTGAGGGGGTGACTTTACCACTCTTCACGTATCTACCCTTTCACTAGTCCATGCTCCTACGGAGTGCTAATTGTCAGTACTAGGGCATGCCCGTACGTGGGTGCAATGCCCGTACGTGGGTACGTGGGTACGTGGGTGCGAGTACGGTGACAATCCCCCCCCCTCTATTTACATGAAATGGTTTGGTCCATGAAATGTTTTGGTCCATTCGCAACGCCAAAGCGAACGGCGAACGCTTTACATGAAATGGTTTGGTCCATGAAATGTTTTGGTCCATTCGCAACGCCAAAGCGAACGGCGAACGGCTTGCGAGTACAGTGACAATCCCCCCCCCCCCCTCTATTTACATGAAATGGTTTTAATTAGTTTTAAAACATAGTTTAACGCCAACATAGCGGCAACATAGTTTGCCAACGTGAAATAAATGAATACGCTCTCAAATGTGCCGTCCGAGGCAGAGTGTGTTCGCCACGTTCGGCACACGCGATAGCTCGCTGCTCTCTGATTGGTTGAATCGTTTTTTGGACATAGCTCGGTAAGTAATTGTCCGATTAATATGAAACCTTGAAAAGGCACATCCTCGGGTCCCCAGCAATATACCTGGCAAGTTTCAAGTATATCGGACCGGTAGTTGTCGAGAAACAGCGGTCACAGACAAACAAACAAACATACACACAGAGATTACTGGAATTATAGATAGACTAGGGCATGCCCGTACTATATATAAGCTAGGACGTGCCCGTACGTGGGTGCCCGTTCCTTGCCAAAATAAAAAATAAAAAAAAATTTGTGTAGGGGGGTGTGTGTGTAAACATCCTAGGGCGTGCCCGTACGTGGGTGCAAAAAAACATGCGTGCAAACAACAACAACAAAAAAAAACTTTGAAACCACGTGGCAGTAACGACCACAGAACCCCCCCCCCTCTATTTACATGAATGGTTTGGTCCATTCGCAACGACCACAGAACCCCCCCCTCTATTTACATGCAATGGTTTGGTCCAAAGCGAACGGCTTGCAGTGTTTGGTAAAGAAATCGCCATAGCTCGGTAACTACTTGTCCGATTAATTTCAAACCTTGAAAAGGCACATCCTCGGGTCCCCAGCAATATACCTGGCAAGTTTAAAGTATATCGGACCGGTAGTTGTCGAGAAACAGCGGTCACAGACAAACATACACACATACACACATACACACATACAAACACACAGAGATTACTGGAATTATAGATAGATGAGGCCAAAGTGCACACGTAAATAAGGTCAACATCCACCTGAAATCCTCTTTAAGGGTCATCACAAAGCCAGAGTGCACTTTGGCCAAAGCCTTTGCCATAATACACTACATCACTTCCAGTGCCAGCATCCCCACTCACAATGCCAGAAGAGAAGCTGCAACATACCAAGCTGCTCTGAGGGATCCCCACACCCTCCACACCTAGATAAACACAGACCTCCAAACCCTGTGTCTGCCCAGTCGTAAACTATTCATCAGAGCAGCAAAGTCGCATCTCCTGGACAACAATCAAACCTGGAAAACCTGGACCCTCAAGCGATGGAAGGCCACCCAACCTGCAGGTGGCAACCAGGATCTCCCTATATCCAATAAACTCCGGGGCTCTGATCTACCACAGACCGAATAGGTCCGCCTTAACCAGCTTCGTCATCAGATTGAACATCTGTATGTACCCATGGGGTCTCTGCAACAGCCAACTGTGTGACTGTAGCCTCAACCAAACTGCACACCATTTAGTTGAAGAACTCAGCGCGCACACTCAGCTGTGCTGGTGGATTGACCGGCCTGTAGAGAATCACACCAAGACACCAGTCGTTGAGACCTGTCGACAGCTTATTTTCAATGCCATACGCAAGAAGAAGACAAAGTCACAAAATGAGAATGGATCAAACACAGGATCTTGTGGGTTGATGGAAAACTAGAGGATTGTTTTGCCTCCGCTTTCTACACTTTTTGCCAAACACGTTCAAGTATTTGGAACCAGGAGACACAAATGTTTACGTCTCAGCTAGACAAGTGATGTGCAACTGTTTTCATTTACAATGGGATCAGGCTGTGAGTCCAACATATGTCACTTCTAGCATAAAGACCGAGGATGCCATGCGCCTTACAACTTCACAAGGTTATGAAAGTGAGCCATATTTTAATATTCAGATTGGAAGAAATCCTATTGCTGGTGTAAAAGTTCTCTGGAGCAGAGCGGGGAATCCACAGAAGGGAGCTTCCATCAGCAGCTTGAGGTGTTGAATTAAAGTGTGGGTCAGTAAAGTAAGGAAAGCATGTCAGGGTCCGGAGGTCAAAAAATGCATGATAGAGAGCCGAGATAGCGGGGTCCTACAGCGCAAAAGCCAGAGTGCACTTTGGCCAATCCATCGAAAAGGAAACCCCCGTAGAGCACACCAGTCCATCAATGTCAGGAAATAATAGCATCCATAGGCGGTTTCCAGAAAGTGGGAGGGGCAGAGAGGCAGCTGGAGGAAACCACACACTCTAACCATACAAGGAGATCGTCACACCCTGCAACGTGCGGCATGTGTCCAACGCTGCTGCGCAACCTTTAATATCCACAGCTGACTGCATTCCAAACAACTACATGAGCACAAGTTAGAAACTGGACTTTTCATAAGAGCAGATAAGAGCAGAAAGAACCCTGTGCAGCAGCGACTAATCGGCCTTACTAAATGTGTTTTTATAATAATAATAATTGTATTTTTAATATACTGTGCTAACCTCTTCCACAACCCATAAAACGATTGGTGTGGGAGTGGGGTTGTGAGAGTATGGGTTAAGGGAGTGGAGAGCATGAGGTGTTTTGGGATTGGGAGAACGGGGGAGAGTTGCAGGAGTGGGCAGCACCTTTGAGTTATCGGAGCATGTGCTCCATTTTCCTACCTCTTTGTCAAACACTGCTTGACACCTCCATGCTGGTCAGGAGAGGTTAATGAGTGAAATTGCTTTGACCAATCATGCCCCAAACAAAAAGATCACACAGCCTGCATGGTCAATGTGCCTGGGGGGTCCGAGGTTGCTAACAGAATAGAATGGAGGGGGAGAGGAGGAGGGGAGAAGGGGAGGGGAGAAGGGGAGGGGGGGAGGGGGAGGGGAGAAGGGGAGGGGGGAGGGAGGGGAGAAGGGGAGGGGGGAGGGGGAGGGGAGAAGGGGAGGGGGGAGGGGAGGGGAGAAGGGGAGGGGGAGGGGGAGGGGAGAAGGGGAGGGGGGAGTGGGGGGGAGGGGGAGGGGAGGGGAGGAGAAGGGGAGGCATAGGGTGGAGGGGTAGGGTGGAGGGGGAAGGGAAGGGGGGATGGAGGGGGAAAGGGGGGATGGAGGGGGAAGGGGGGGACGGAGGGGGGAGGGGGGGACGGGAGGGGGGGGGAGGGGAAGGGGGAGGGAAGGGGATGGCTAGTCAACAATGACGTTGCAGTTCTCATGGTCGGAGAGCAGCACAACAATCGGACATAGTCCTGCATATTCGCAACAGCACCAAGCGGATTTTTGGAGACTCACACCGATCCTGTGACGTCCTCCAGTACCCGGCGTTTGCCGGGCGGGGGAAGGGAGACCCGTACATTCCCAACCCGTACATTCGCCCTCTCGACTCAAGCTCACTTGGACAAAAGCCTCGCACAAATTACACCGTGAAGGCCCAATGGTCATGTCTATGCCACAAATCACGGGCGCACTGAATTGAAAATATATAGAACGCTCATACTCCGTGAAAAGTGAAGCTGCCGTGTCGCCATCTTGGTCAGCACGACTCGACCAACTCACTTCGCGGAGCTCGTTTTGTGCGGCAATAAAACTGCTCCAATCGGTTACGGAAGGGTTGTGGAAAGACGTTTCACAGCTGTTTCAAAGACATTTAATTCATATCGCACAAAATCGATACAAAACACGATCGCATAAAAGGTGAAAAAACGTGTGACGTGTGACGGGAATGGAAACATCACGTGATCGCTCTGAGCGAATCAGCGAGCTGCTCTGGAAACCGGCTGAGATTAGCGGGTACTTTCGCTGAAATGCGCTGAGGTAAATATGAATAAAAAATATGGATCGTCAAATATTTTGAGTTCGGCCATGTTCGTCCCAGGCTCAATGGCCATGTCTATGTCAAAATATGAAGCACGTAAGCCTCTCCGTTTAGGAGTCTATCGGTAACATTACACACACACACACAAACTGTGTTTTATATATATATATATATATATATATGTATATATATACATATATATATATATATACTGTTATATATATATATATATATATATATATATATATAATATATATATATATATATATATATATATATAATCGGGAGATTGAATAAGACGCGGACGTAGCTTCAGGGCTTCGATCTTTAATTCGACAAGCTTTCGACCAACCAAAGGTCTTCTTCTGAGTCGGCCCCAAGTTCAACGGAAGTTGAACTTGGGGCCGACTTCCGTTGAACTTGGGGCCGACTCAGAAGAAGACCTTTGTTGGTCGAAAGCTTGTCGAATTAAAGATCGAAGCCCTGAAGCTACGTCCGCGTCTTATTCAATCTCCCGATTATTTATTCAATGCCAAATGAGACGCCCTGCTCGTACTGTGGAGTTTTCTACTATTTCTCACAGTTATATATATATATATATATATATATATATATATACTGTATATATATATATATATATATATATATTATATATATATATATTATATATATATATATATATATATATATATATATATATATATATATATATATATATATATATATAGCAAGGTACCTGTGCTATGCATTGGTGGAAATGCAAAAGCAAACAAACAATGTGGAAAACAGTGAATAATAAAAAACCATGGAACCAATAAATTCCACTTTCCTGCACCACCTTTAGTCAAACATCAGGCATGGACCGCCGGTTCGTGAAGGATTTGGGTAAAAACGCGGCGAATGGCAAACGATGAACCAATAAATTCCACATTCCCGTGCCACCTTCAGTCTAACGTCAGGCCATGACAGCAGGTTCATGAGGACTTGAAGTTCATGAAGGACTTGGGCAAGAAAACGTACACAGTCTGAATGTTGCTATCCCCAGTCAATGACGAAATCTACATATGGCGAATCCACGAATGTCACGGTTAGAAAATAGAAAACCTTCACCTCATTTCCTCATTCATATTTAAACTCAATATCTGTATTTTCATCCAAATAGCATCGTTCCAATCAAACATTAATATTATAACAAAATACTATGTTAAATCACGATTGTATTGAGATATTATCAAACCAGCTCATTGTCGTCATCTGTTTACTTCCAGATTTGGGAGCAGGTCCGTATCGAGCCAATTTCAAAATCATCATTTTATTGATGAACTTATGAATCTTACCTACGTTACCACACCTCAAACTGCTTCTTCTGGGACCTCAAAGCGTTCCACAGAAGGTTTGGCAGGGCTGGCCCCAAAACTGAGGAGTAATTTCGGGACGGATGGACGGACAAGACAGACAGACACTCCTGTCTATTAATATATATAATTATATATATATATATATAGCTTTGAATTATATATATATATATATATATATATATATAATATATATATATATATATATTATATATATATATATATATATATATATATATATATATATATATAGCTTTGAATCATATATATTATATATATATAAATAAATAAAAGATTCAAACGTCAGGGTGATGGCTTGGGATTCCTAGGATCTTGGGTTCGAATCCCGGTCGATCGCTGAATTAACGCCAGGGGGGTTGACTCAACCTGTCATCCTTCCGAGATCGGCAAATTGAGTAACTAGTTTCACTGGTAATTTCCCTGTGTGTCGCAAAGAGGCGACTAACAGGATTGGTGGCAGGAAGGGCATCTGGCCATAAAAACATTGCCTCAAATAGGGGACCACAGTGCCCAAAAAAGACCAACCCCTGCTCGGGAAAAATGGCCTCTAAGGTGGTTCTTCTTCTTCTTCATAACATTCAACGTTCATGTTTCATAACGTCCAACGTCCATGTTTCATAACATTCAACGTCCCTTTTGCATTTCCTCCCAAACCACTGGTCACACAAAGTTAAAACTGAGACCCAGGCAGTGCAGGGTTATGAAAAATTTCATTTGGTCAAAAACATTTTCATTGTTCACATCCGTAAATTCTTAGACATAGCAAGCCTGTACTACGCTCTGAGTGGCTTGGTGAAAGTCATGAGATGCTGCTGATCGGCTGTGAGGCTAGGTGCACTGTGATTGGCTCCTTGGAAATAACATCAATACACCATGACTGTACCTGGTTCCCTGTTCTTAATAATCTCAAAAGAAAAATTAGACCTACAAACAACGCAACAAAACGTGGACATGAGGCCCATGGGCTTGCTAGCAATGACTTATAACGCTGAATCCCCAGATTGAAAAACAAATTAATTACTGAATCCCCAGATTGAAAAACAAATTAATTACTGAATCCCCAGATTGAAAAACAAATTAATTACTGAATCCCCAGATTGAAAAACATTAATTACTGAATCCCCAGATTGAAAGACAAATTAATTACTGAATTCCCGGATTGAAAGACAAATTAATTACTGAATCCCCAGATTGAAAAACAAATTAATTCCTGAATCCCCAGATTGAAAAACAAATTAATTACTGACTCCCCAGATTGAAAAACAAATTAATTACTGAATCCCCAGATTGAAAAACAAATTAATTACTGAATCCCCAGATTGAAAAACAAATTAATTGCTGAATCCCCAGATTGAAAAACAAATTAATTACTGAATCCCCAGATTGAAAACAAATTAATTACTGACTCCCCAGATTGAAAAACAAATTAATTACTGAATCCCCAGATTGAAAAACAAATTAATTACTGAATCCCCAGATTGAAAAACAAATTAATTGCTGAATCCCCAGATTGAAAAACAAATTAATTGCTGAATCCCCAAATTGAAAAACAAATGAATTACTGAATCCCCAGATTGAAAAACAAATGAATTACTGAATCCCCAGATTGAAAAACAAATTAATTACTGACTCCCCAGATTGAAAAACAAATTAATTACTGAATCCCCAGATTGAAAAACAAATTAATTGCTGAATCCCCAGATTGAAAAACAAATTAATTACTGAATCCCCAGATTGAAAAACAAATGAATTACTGAATCCCCAGATTGAAAAACAAATTAATTACTGACTCCCCAGATTGAAAAACAAATTAATTACTGAATCCCCAGATTGAAAAACAAATTAATTACTGAATCCCCAGATTGAAAAACAAATTAATTGCTGAATCCCCAGATTGAAAAACAAATTAATTACTGAATCCCCAGATTGAAAAACAAATTAATTACTGACTCCCCAGATTGAAAAACAAATTAATTACTGAATCCCCAGATTGAAAAACAAATTAATTACTGAATCCCCAGATTGAAAAACAAATAATTGCTGAATCCCCAGATTGAAAAACAAATTAATTGCTGAATCCCCAAATTGAAAACAAATGAATTACTGAATCCCCAGATTGAAAAACAAATGAATTACTGAATCCCCAGATTGAAAAACAAATTAATTACTGAATCCCCAGATTGAAAAACAAATTAATTACTGAATCCCCAGATTGAAAAACAAATTAATTACTGAATCCCAGATTGAAAAACAAATTAATTACTGAATCCCCAGATTGAAAAACAATTAAATACTGAATCCCCAGATTGAAAAACAAATTAATTACTGAATCCCCAGATTGAAAAACAAATTAATTACTGAATCCCCAGATTGAAAAACAAATTAATTACTGAATCCCCAGATGAAAAACAAATTAATTACTGAATCCCCAGATTGAAAAACAAATTAATTACTGACTCCCCAGATTGAAAAACAAATTAATTACCGACTCCCCAGATTGAAAAACAAATTAATTACTGAATCCCAGATTGAAAAACAAATGAATTACTGAATCCCCAGATTGAAAAACAAATTAATTGCTGACTCCCCAGATTGAAAAACAAATTAATTGCTGAATCCCAGATTGAAAAACAAATTAATTACTGAATCGCCAGATTGAAAAACAAATTAATTACTGAATCGCCAGATTGAAAAACAAATTAATTACTGAATCGCCAGATTGAAAAACAAATTAATTACTGAATCCCCAGATTGAAAAACAAATTAATTACTGAATCCCCAGATTGAAAAACAAATTAATTACTGAATTGCCAGATTGAAAAACAAATTAATTACTGAATCCCCAGATTGAAAAACAAATTAATTACTGAATCGCCAGATTGAAAAACAAATTAATTACTGAATCCCCAGATTGAAAAACAAATTAATTACTGAATCGCCAGATTGAAAAACAAATTAATTACTGACTCCCCAGATTGAAAAACAAATTAATTACTGACTCCCCAGATTGAAAAACAAATTAATTACTGAATCCCCAGATTGAAAAAACAAATTAATTACTGAATCCCCAGATTGAAAAACAAATTAATTGCTGAATCCCCAGATTGAAAAACTAATTAATTGCTGAATCCCCAAATTGAAAAACAAATGAATTACTGAATCCCAGATTGAAAAACAAATTAATTGCTGAATCCCCAGATTGAAAAACAAATTAATTACTGACTCCCCAGATTGAAAAACAAATTAATTACTGACTCCCCAGATTGAAAAACAAATTAATTACTGACTCCCCAGATTGAAAAACAAATTAATTACTGACTCCCCAGATTGAAAAACAAATTAATTACTGACTCCCCAGATTGAAAAACAAATTAATTACTGACTCCACAGATTGAAAAACAAATTAATTACTGAATCCCCAGATTGAAAAACAAATTAATTACTGAATCCCCAGATTGAAAAACAAATTAATTACTGACTCCCCAGATTGAAAAACAATTAATTACTGACTCCCCAGATTGAAAAACAAATTAAATATTGAATCCCCAGATTGAAAAACAAATTAATTACTGAATCCCCAGATTGAAAAACAAATTAATTGCTGAATCCCCAGATTGAAAAACAAATTAATTACTGACTCCCCAGATTGAAAAACGAAATTAATTACTGACTCCCCAGATTGAAAAACAAATTAATTACTGAATCCCCAGATTGAAAAACAAATTAATTACTGACTCCCCAGATTGAAAAACAAATTAATTGCTGAATCCCCAGATTGAAAAACAAATTAATTGCTGAATCCCCAGATTGAAAAACAAATTAATTACTGAATCCCCAGATTGAAAAACAAATTAATTGCTGAATCCCCAGATTGAAAAACAATTTAATTACCGACTCCCCAGATTGAAAAACAAATTAATTACTGAATCCCCAGATTGAAAAACAAATTAATGATTGAATCTCCAGTTTGAATGGTGGTGGTAGGAGGGGGAATCACAAGTCATTTGTGGAAATTCCTTGCAATGTTGCACTGTACACATGGCATCGTGCAAATGCTTTACTGACCACTGCCAGTGGGAGGGGTGGCGGTATTACTCCCCCATCGGGAGCAGGTGTTTCTCGTAAATTTTAATTCAAGATACCCAACTTGAGTGTCAGGTGTGATTTTGCGTACTATGAAATAAATGGTGGTATGAAAGTCCTCAAATGTTCACTTGAGTATAATATTGTAACAAGTCACCGTGTGGCCCACAGATCGGTCCTCCTACACTATTGCTGTACATCGATGCAGCGGAGGAGACCATGATCAAGCGTCTGCTGAAGCGTGGAGAGACGAGCGGTCGTTCGGATGACAACGAAGAGACCATCCGCAATCGCCTGGGCACCTACTACTCGGCCACAAAGCCCGTGATCGGATTCTATGAGAAACGAGGCATTGTGCGGAAGGTAACGTGACAATTTCGGCGTAAACTCCGATAGTGAAGGCCGGATGTGCTCGATTTTAATTTTGTGGTCATTGTTTTGTGATCTTGCAATCCCTGGATCTCTTGACACCAATGTCTTTGGATAAACAAGCAAAAAGACTTAAGGTAGCTTTAGTTCTTTGAAAAATGATGTAAAACGCATTCACATGAATGTTTTTGAGCACCAAGTTGACCATCTTATACAAGGAAATCAAGGACACAGGAAAAGGCATCACAAGGCCGAAGTCTCTTCCTGCTTACTCTCTGTTCCATTTTGACAGGCCCATCCCCCATGACATGAATGTTTTTCTGCGTTCGCTGATTTTGTTCAAACTTCACATCACTCAAATTGACAAATTTATAATTTAATATTTTTATAAATCTTACTATAATTCACCAAATGTCTGTCCGTTTGTCTGTCCGTCCGTCCGTTCCCAGGTACCGCAAAAACGGCTGAACCAATCGCAACGATATTTTGGGTGGGTAATCCTGGGGACCCCCTGGAGTAAAATAGGCTATGTTGTTTTCCAATTTTTCCTTTTTCCAATTTTCCAGTTTTTCCAAACACGATGGAATAATATTTTACCGATGTGAACAGTGATGTGGCTTTTGATGAAATTCTACAAATACTGTTTAGATTTTTATGATTTGCATGTGATATGATTCAACGGATGTTTATATAAATCGTTTAAAAATAAAAAAGCCTTCAATTTCTGACATTTTGCCTTTTCATTTGGGGCCTCCCAATTGAAGCCCCGCCCATAGGGCGGGTACCGTTGCTAGTTTATAAAACTTTATAATTAATTTTTATACAAAATTTATAGAAATATATAACCTTATAAATAGCGATTCGACCACATTATAAGAAAAATCCCATCCTCCCCAAGGTTGTAATCATCAATGGCATTGCATCGTTTCTAGAAACTACCTTTAACTATTTCAGGTTCTCTTCCCCATTTCAGGATCCCCCCCATACTTTCCATCCCCAACCTTTACTAACAGGCACTGGCAATGAGAGCCTCATTTATGTTCGCCAGTGTACACAAAAACCTTGCAGCCAATTCCATCAAAATGCCATCGAGTACCGTATAGTGAGTGGAGAGAGTGCGGAATGCTATGAGTGATATTGTTTTAAAGGTGTATAAACAATGCCACCCCACAACCCTCCCTTTCTCTTTCCACATGGCATCCCACGCTGAAGATCAACTCAGAGGGCACTCCGGATGGAGTCTTCGGCGAAGTCTGCAAAGCCCTTGAAGCCATACACTAAGGCCCAGGCATGGACACAGGCACCAACAAAACATGGCAGTTGGGTTATCACTGTGCATCAAGAATGTACCCATAAACGAGTTCAAAATATGTGTATGTGTTTGTCTCAAAGACAACAGCAAGATGTGAACAAGCTCACACTTACCAAAGAGCAGGATTCCTGATTTACCTACAGAGAACAGTTTGTTACTCGAGATGCCTTTATCCATGTCGGTTACATGAAGAAAGATACATTTGAGATGGGGGTTAAATTTGGCAGGTGGTGGGGGAAAGAGAAAGGGGTTAAAATACGAGAAAATGATTCAGAGATAAGTGGAATAACGGAGGGATAGGTGGGATAGGGAAGAAAAGGAAGAGGTTGAGAGGAGATTCATGTTAATGTTCATAATTGCACTGTATGTATCACCACTATTGCACTGTAACAGAAACCATAGACAAAGAAATAAAATCGTTAACCACGTTTCACTAATCAGTGATGTTAACCCCAAACGTTATCTCCACTTGCGTTTCATCCAACGCACGTCTAAAGCAATTCACCACGAAACGATATTTTCGTGTTACTCGTCAAATCAGGAAGGCGATGTAACAAATACACAACAGTACAATTGATATGTGAAGAAAGGTTCATTTATTGGTAATGTCAAATTGCCTTGCCGGCGGTATATTCCGAGCAGAATAAAAGTTATTTTTCAATGCAAAACTTGATTTAATGCAAGTATGGTAAAATATTATGGTAAAAAGTATATCAGGTATGCTAAAATATTATGGTAAAAAGTATATCAGGTATGGTAAAAATATTATGGTAAAAAGTATATCAGGTATGGTAAAATATTATGGTAAAAAGTATATCAGGTATGGTAAAATATTATGGTAAAAAGTATATCAGGTATGGTAAAATATTATGGTAAAAAGTATATCAGGTATGGTAAAATATTATGGTAAAAAATATGTAATAATATATGATAATATATCAGGTATGGTAAAATATTATGGTAAAGTATATCATATATAATATGGTGTATAATATATCATATATATCATAATATCATATATAATAGTATGGTAAAGTATGGTAAAAACCTGTTGAATGTCAGGTATCTATATTATAATAGGCGAAGGTGATTCTGTCTGTCTGTCTGTCTGTCTGTCTGTCCTGGGGTGTGGCTTCCTCCGTTTACAGAGTAGCTCCACCCATTCTTGGAGAGGCTTCATGTAAACAAATATCCACCATTTTATTAACTCGAATAGCTTTGAGGCCTGTTTAGTTAGGCCCATGCTGTCTTTCTCTCTCTCACAGGTTTATTTCAACTCTAATTCGATATATCATTTCATTTTTAACAGTCGCTAACATAGTTTTAGACTCGGTTGAAAAAAAACGGGAAGAGAATCCCATGAAAGTTTCCGTTTATAAAACGAAATGATTTCTCAGAGGCCTGTAAAATAAAGCCCATTCATTGAGTCACCCTCACGATTTTATCTCGAATTCACCATCTGATTTAATTTTTATCGATGGTTTTAGACTCGGTCAGAAATAATCGAGAACATTCACGCACACACGGGAAAATGCAGAGATATATTGTAGCGGCTGCCGCTGGGTGTTCACAATCGCCTTGCACCTATCAAGGACGCGGAGCGATCACCATGCCGGGCTCGTCCAGGACGCCCGGGCAGGCCCGCGCTCAACTTGCCAGGCCTCGGTCGGGACGCCCGGGCATGCCCGGGCATGCCCGGGCAGGCTCGCCCTCAACTTGCCAGGCCGCAGCCAGGACGCTGGGCCACGCCCCCTGGCGCCGGGCCTGGGCAAACCCCCTGGGTTAATAGATATATATTGCTGACCGATAAACGGGTTTTGGAGAGTGCCTGAGTGTTTGATTTCATTAAAGCAACTCGGATGAATTCTAGCTTTTTGTCGCGTCCATTTTCTTCCGATCGACGTGGGAGCCCCAGCTCCTTCATTGGTGACCTATCGACATGGACACGGCAGTCGCCCTTAAACTGCCTACCTTCTGGGAGGCTCACGCGGCGGTTTGGTTCGCGCAGGCGGAGTCCCTGTTCGCCCTGCGAGGCGTCACGGCCGACGACACCCGCTTCCACCATGTGGTAGCTGCGCTCGGGTCGGCTACCGCGGCCCGCGCCCTGAGCCTCCTCGAAAGCCCGCCAGCCGCTGACAAATACGGCGCGATTAAGAAGCTGCTCCTCGATGCTTTCGCCCTCCCATCGGCGGAACGCGCACGGCGCCTGCTCGAACTGCCTGAGCTCGGCGACACGCGCCCTTCCGAGCGAATGGATTACATGCTTTCACTGCTCGGCGAGCACTCTCCGGCATTCCTGTTCCGGGAGCTGTTCCTCCGTCAGCTGCCTAACCCGGTACGCCTCGCCCTGGCAAGCACGACGATCACAGATCCCCGGGCCCTTCCCAGAGAAGCCGACAAGATCTCCGCCGCAGGACAGCGCATCGCAGCGGCGACATGGGACCCACCGCCGTCCGACGCAACACCCATGGCGCCCGAGCACCCGGCACGGTCGACGGCCGAACTGCCGACGCAATTGGCGGCCGCTCTACCGAGCCGACCACCTCCAGCACGACGACCGAGGCCTCCACCTGACCAAGCGTGGTGTTACTATCATGCCAGGTTCGGACAGAAGGCCCGGACATGCCGACCCCCGTGCACCTTCGGCAGGCCGGGAAACGGCCGGGCCGGCGTTCATTACCAGCCATGAGCGCCGGCCACACGGGCAACTTACTGTTCATCACGGATAAAGCGTCCGGACGGCGCTTCCTGTGCGACACCGGCGCCCAACTGAGCGTCATACCCGCCTCTGACCAGGACAGGCAATCCGCGGTTTGCGGCCCCTCCTTGGTTGCGGCCAACGGATCGACTATCCGCACCTTCGGCCCGCGCAACGTCACCCTCTGCTTCGGCGGCCAACGCTTTGCTTGGACGTTTGTAACCGCCAACGTGCCCATGGCTCTGCTAGGCGCCGACTTCCTCTGCGCACACGGACTGCTGGTGGACGTCCAACGGCGTCGTTTAATCAACGCTGAAACCTTCAGCTCCCTGGTATGCACATTGAGCAGCTCCGCGCCGACCGAGCTGGCATGCACCGTCCCGGCGGCGAACGAGTTTGCTCGCCTGCTCACGGAGTTCCCGGCCCTCACGCGGCCGACGTTTTCGGCCGTCGCAGTACGGCATGGGATCGAGCACCACATACCAACCACGGGCCCGCCGGTCTACGCCAGGGCCCGCCGCCTCGACCCAGCCAAGCTCGCCGTAGCGAAGGCCGAATTCGACGCGTTGGAGCACCTCGGCATCGTGCGGCGCTCCGATAGCGCGTGGGCCTCGCCACTGCACATCGTGCCAAAGCCGGGGGGTGGATGGCGCCCGTGTGGCGACTACCGCCGTCTCAATGACGCTACCACCCCCGACAGGTACCCGATCCCGCATATCCAAGACTTCTCCGCCTGTCTGGCGGGACGGGTCATTTTTTCGAAAATTGATCTCATACGGGGATATCACCAGGTACCTGTCAGGGCGGCCGACGTCCCTAAAACGGCAGTCATCACGCCGTTCGGCTTATTCGAATTCTTGCGGATGCCGTTTGGTCTCAAGAACGCGGGTCAGGCGTTCCAGCGCTTGATGGACGGCGTGCTGCGTGACCTGCCGTTCCTTTTCGTTTACCTGGACGACATCCTCGTCGCCAGCACGTCCCGGGCCGAGCACCTCCTCCACCTCCGAACACTGTTCGGGCGCCTCAGCGAGCACGGCCTCATCGTCAACCCGGCCAAATGCCACTTCGGCACGACGGCCGTTGATTTTTTGGGCCACCACATCACCAAGAACGGGGCCGTGCCGCTGCCAACCAAGGTCGAGGCCATCACCACGTTCCCGCGTCCCCGCACCATAAAGGCCCTGCAGGAATTCCTGGGAATGGTGAATTTTTATCACCGCTTCGTGCCCCGCGCTGCTCAACTCATGCGGCCCCTCTACGAAGCCCTCCGGGGCAAGCCGGCCAAGCACGACATCGCCTGGTCCGCAGCAATGGATGCGGCCTTCCAACGCTCAAAGCGGGCCCTCGCCGACGCAACACTGCTCGCTCACCCGGTGCTCAACGCTCCCATCGCCCTCACCACGGATGCCTCCGACAACGCGGTGGGCGCCGTACATGAGCAATGGGTGAACGGGGTTTGGCAGCCACTCGCTTTTTTCAGCCGGCAGCTCCGGCCGAACGAGCTCAAATACAGCACGTTTGACCGGGAGCTCCTCGGTCTACACCTGGCCGTCCGCCATTTCCGCCACCTCCTGGAGGGCCGACCTTTCACGGCGTTCGTCGACCACAAGCCGTTGGTTTACGCCATGGCCAAGGTCACGGAGCCATGGTCAGCCCGCCAACAGCGCCACCTCTCCGCCGTGTCGGAGTTTACCACGGACATCCGGCACGTCGCCGGCAAAAACAACGCCGTGGCCGACTGTCTTTCCCGGGCCAGCGCGAACGCGGTCCACCTGGGCGTGGATTTTGCGCTTATGGCGGCGGACCAAACCACCGACACCACGGTGCAAGCCCTCCGGGCGGCGGACACTGGCCTCCGCCTGGCCGACATCCCCTGCGCGGACACTGTCCTGCTCTGCGACGTCTCCCAAGGCCAGCCTCGCCCCATCGTGCCCGTCACCTGGCAACGCCGCATCTTCGCCTCCCTCCACGGCCTTTCCCACCCGGGCCGGAAAGCTTCCCAGAAGCTGGTGTCGGCGCGTTTCGTCTGGCACGGCCTTCGTCGGGACGTCCGCGATTGGACCAGCACCTGCACGGCCTGCCAACGGGCCAAGGTCCACCGACACACCCAGGCCCCGCTGGCACCTTTCACCGTGCCCGAACGACGTTTCGACCACGTCAACGTGGATCTGGTGGGCCCCCTCCCCCCGTCACGGGGGTTCACACACCTGCTCACCATGGTGGACAGGACCACCAGGTGGCCGGAGGCCGTTCCCCTCGTCTCCACCACCACCGCCGACGTGGCGCAGGCTTTCATCGCCACCTGGGTCGCCCGCTTCGGCGCACCAGCGGACATCTCGTCAGACCGCGGACCACAGTTCACCTCCGAGCTGTGGGGCGCGGTCGCCCGCAACCTGGGGGTCAAGCTCCACCGTACTACGGCCTACCACCCCCAAGCAAACGGGTTGTGCGAGCGATTCCACCGCTCCATGAAGGCCGCGCTCATGGCCGGCCTTCAAGACGGCGGTTGGGCCGACCGGCTGCCGTGGGTCCTTTTGGGCCTTCGCACGGCCCCCAAGGAGGACCTCCAGGCATCCACCGCCGAGTTTGTCTATGGCCAGGTGCTACGCGTCCCGGGCGAATTCGTGCCCGACGCTACCAGTCCCTGGTCCGCAGCTCACCAGCGCTCGGACCTCCAGGAGGCCGCCCGACGGTTTGCCCCCGTGCCAAGATCCCACCACGGTGACCCCCAGTCCTACGTCCCCCCAGCACTCCGCACAGCGGAGTATGTTTTTGTGCGTCACGACGCACATCGGTGGCCACTCCAGCCGCCGTACGACGGGCCCTTCCGGGTGCTGCGACGGGACGACAAGTCGTTCGTCATCGACATCGGCGGCAGGTCGGACCGGATTGCAGTGGACCGCCTCAAGCCGGCGCACGTGGACGTCGACCACCCACCACGGGTGGCCCTTCCGCCACGGCGAGGACGCCCCCCGTCCACGGTGCCCCCCACTCGACCGCCCACCACCTCACCGGACCCCCTCCCACGACCCGCCAGGGGTCGCTTCGGCCGGGTCATCAGGACCCCCCTCAAATTGACCCTGCCGGTGCAAGTCGATTCTGGGGGGACGTGTGTAGCGGCTGCCGCTGGGTGTTCACAATCGCCTTGCACCTATCAAGGACGCGGAGCGATCACCATGCCGGGCTCGTCCAGGACGCCCGGGCAGGCCCGCGCTCAACTTGCCAGGCCTCGGTCGGGACGCCCGGGCATGCCCGGGCATGCCCGGGCAGGCTCGCCCTCAACTTGCCAGGCCGCAGGGCCACGCCCCCTGGCGCCGGGCCTGGGCAAACCCCCTGGGTTAATAGATATATATTGCTGACCGATAAACGGGTTTTGGAGAGTGCCTGAGTGTTTGATTTCATTAAAGCAACTCAGATGAATTCTAGCTTTTTGTCGCGTCCATTCTTCCGATCGACGTGGGAGCCCCAGCTCCTTCAATATATTTTTTTTAATCGCGCCACGAAGATACACGAAAATACACCGCCTAAAATAACAGTTGGGGAAAATGTCGACATATAGTAAAAATTCGCTTTTTCTTTTCCGTTAAGATATATTACTTTTACAGTTTTACTTTTGATGACAGTCGTCACAAAAACGACATATATTTCTTCGTTCTTATTTCATTCAACATTATTATCTGGAATTAAAACTAAAAGATGTTTCAGGAAATTACCGAGAGTTATTTCTTCGTTTTTTTTTATTAGTTATGTGCGCATACACTTCAAATAGGTTTATTTGACATCTTTAATTTTCACAATGTAATTTACTTGCCATTTGAATATTTGATGATTACGAGACTTCCTCTTGAGGATCGTGACAATTCATGCGTTGCGTGGAAACTTCCATTTCCAAAATGAATGAGACGGGAGAGGGGCGAGGAGTTTGGAGAGTGAGGAGCTAGGGGTTGGAGAGCGAGGAGCTAGGGGTTGGAGAGTGAGGAGCGAGGGCTTGGAGAGCGAGGAGCGAGGAGTTGGAGAGCGAGGAGCTAGGGGTTGGAGAGCGAGGAGCGAGGAGTTGGAGAGCAAGGAGCTAGGGGTTGGAGAGCGAGGAGCTAGGGGTTGGAGAGCGAGGAGCGAGGGGTTGGAGAGCGAGGGGTTGGAGAGCGAGGAGCGAGGGGTTAGAGAGCGAGGAGCTAGGGGTTGGAGAGCGAGGAGCTAGGGGTTGGAGAGTGAGGAGCGAGGGGTTGGAGAGCGAGGAGCGAGGGGTTGGAGAGCGAGGAGCTAGGGGTTGGAGAGTGAGGAGCGAGGGGTTGGAGAGCGAGGAGCTAGGGGTTGGAGAGTGAGGAGCGAGGGGTTGGAGAGCGAGGAGCTAGGGGTTGGAGAGTGAGGAGCGAGGGGTTGGAGAGCGAGGAGCGAGGGGTTGGAGAGCGAGGAGCTAGGGGTTGGAGATGGAGGAGCGAGGCGTTGGAGAGCGAGGAGCTAGGGGTTGGAGAGCGAGGAGCTAGGGGTTGGAGAGCGAGGAGCGAGGGGTTGGAGAGTGAGGAGCGAGGGGTTGGAGAGCGAGGAGCTAGGGGTTGGAGAGTGAGGAGCGAGGGGTTGGAGAGCGAGGAGCTAGGGGTTGGAGAGTGAGGAGCGAGGGGTTGGAGAGCGAGGAGCTCGGGGTTGGAGAGTGAGGAGCGAGGCGTTGGAGAGCGAGGAGTTGGAGAGCGAGGAGCTAGGGGTTGGAGAGGGAGGAGCGAGGAGTTGGAGAGCGAGGAGCTAGGGGTTGGAGAGCGAGGAGCTCGGGGTTGGAGAGCGAGGAGCGAGGGGTTGGAGAGCGAGGAGCGAGGGGTTGGAGAGCGAGGAGCGAGGGGTTAGAGAGCGAGGAGCTAGGGGTTGGAGAGCGAGGAGCGAGGGGTTGGAGAGCGAGGAGCTAGGGGTTGGAGAACGAGGAGCTAGGGGTTGGAGAGCGAGGAGCTAGGGGTTGGAGAGCGAGGAGCTAGGGGTTGGAGAGCGAGGAGCTAGGGGTTGGAGAGTGAGGAGCGAGGGGTTGGAGAGCGAGGAGCGAGGAGTTGGAGAGCGAGGAGCTAGGGGTTGGAGAGGGAGGAGCGAGGGGTTGGAGAGCGAGGAGCTAGGGGTGGGAGAGCGAGGAGCTAGGGTTGGAGAGCGAGGAGCGAGGGGTTGGAGAGCGAGGAGCGAGGGGTTGGAGAGCGAGGAGCAAGGGGTTGGAGAGGGAGGAGCGAGGAGTTGGAGAGCGAGGAGCTAGGGGTTGGAGAGCGAGGAGCTAGGGGTTGGAGAGCGAGGAGCGAGGGGTTGGAGAGTGAGGAGCGAGGGGTTGGAGAGCAAGGAGCTAGGGGTTGGAGAGTGAGGAGCGAGGGGTTGGAGAGCGAGGAGCGAGGGGTTGGAGAGTGAGGAGCGAGGGGTTGGAGAGCGAGGAGCTAGGGGTTGGAGAGCGAGGAGCTAGGGGTTGGAGAGTGAGGAGCGAGGGGTTGGAGAGCGAGGAGCGAGGATTTGGAGAGCGAGGAGCTAGGGGTTGGAGAGGGAGGCGCGAGGAGCTAGGGGTTGGAGAGCGAGGAGCTAGGGGTTGGAGAGCGAGGAGCGAGGGGTTGGAGAGCGAGGAGCGAGGGGTTGGAGAGCGAGGGACGAGGGGTTAGAGAGCGAGGAGCTAGGGGTTGGAGAGCAAGGAGCGAGGGGTTGGAGAGTGAGGAGCTAGGGGTTGGAGAACGAGGAGCTAGGGGTTGGAGAGCGAGGCGCTCGGGGTTGGAGAGCGAGGAGCTAGGGGTTGGAGAGCGAGGAGCTAGGGGTTGGAGAGTGAGGAGCGAGGGGTTGGAGAGCGAGGAGTGAGGAGTTGGAGAGTGAGGAGTTGGAGAGCGAGGAGCTAGGGGTTGGAGAGCGAGGAGCTAGGGGTTGGAGAGCGAGGAGCGAGGGGTTGGAGAGCGAGGAGCGAGGGGTTGGAGAGCGAGCAGCGAGGGGTTGGAGAGCGAGGAGTGAGGGGTTGGAGAGCGAGGAGCGAGGGGTTGGAGAGCGAGGAGCGAGGCGTTGGAGAGTGAGGGGTGAGGGGTTGGAGAGTGAGGAGCGAGGGGTTGGAGAGCGAGGAGTGAGGGGTTGGAGAGTGAGGAGTGAGGAGTTGGAGAGTGAGGAGCGAGGGGTTGGAGAGCGAGGGGCGAGGAGTTGGAGAGTGAGGAGCGAGGGGTTGGAGAGTGAGGAGCGAGGGGTTGGAGAGCGAGGAGCGAGGGGTTGGAGAGTGAGGAGCGAGGGGTTGGAGAGTCGCGGGCGAGGAGTTGGATAGCGAGGAGCGAGGGGTTGGAGAGTGAGGGGCGAGGCATTGGAGAGTGAGGAGCGAGGGGTTGGAGAGCGAGGGGCGAGGGGTTGGAGAGCAAGGAGTGAGGGGTTGGAGAGCGAGGAGCGAGGGGTTGGAGAGTGAGGCGCGAGGAGTTGGAGAGCGAGGGGCGAGGCATTGGAGAGTGAGGAGCGAGGGGTTGGAGAGTGAGGAGCGAGGGGTTGGAGAGCGAGGAGCGAGGGGTTGGAGAGTCGCGGGCGAGGAATTGGAGAGCGACGAGCGAGGGGTTGGAGAGTGAGGGGCGAGGGGTTGGAGAGCGAGGAGCGAGGGGTTGGAGAGTGAGGAGTGAGGGGTTGGAGAGTGAGGAGCGAGGGGTTGGAGAGCGAGGAGCGAGGGGTTGGAGAGCGAGGAGCGAGGGGTTGGAGAGTGAGGAGCGAGAGGTTGGAGACTGAGGAGCGAAGGGGTTGGAGAGCGAGGGGTTGGAGAGTGAGGAGCGAGGGGTTGGAGAGTGAGGGGCGAGGGGTTGGAGAGTGAGGAGCGAGGGGTTGGAGAGTGAGGGGTGAGGGGTTGGAGAGTGAGGAGCGAGGGGTTGGAGAGCGAGGAGCGAGGGGTTGGAGAGCGAGGAGCGAGGGGGTTGGAGAGTGAGGAGCGAGGGGTTGGAGAGCGAGGAGCGAGAGGTTGTAGACTGAGGAGCGAGGGGTTGGAGAGCGAGGGGCGAGGGGTTGGAGAGTGAGGGGCGAGGGGTTGGAGAGCGAGGAGCGAGGGGTTGGAGAGTGAAGGGTGAGGGGTTGGAGAGTGAAGGGTGAGGGGTTGGAGAGCGAGGAGCGAGGGGGTTGGAGAGTGAGGAGCGAGGGGTTGGAGAGCGAGGAGCGAGAGGTTGGAGACTGAGGAGCGAGGGGTTGGAGAGCGAGGGGTTGGAGAGTGAGGAGCGAGGGGTTGGAGAGTGAGGAGCGAGGCATTGGAGAGAGGTGCGAGGGGTTGGAGAGTGAGGGGCGAGGGGTTGGAGAGTGAGGAGCAAGGGGTTGGAGAGCGAGGGGCGAGGAGTTGGAGAGCGAGGAGTGAGGGGTTGGAGAGTGAGGAGCGAGGGGTTGGAGAGTGAGGAGTTGGAGAGCGAGGAGCGAGGGGTTGGAGAGCGAGGCGCGAGGAGTTGGAGAGCGAGGGGCGAGGCATTGGAGGGTGAGGAGCGAGGGGTTGGAGAGTGAGGGGCGAGGGGTTGGAGAGCGAGGGGCGAGGCATTGGAGTGTGAGGAGCGAGGGGTTGGAGAGTGAGGGGCGAGGGGTTGGAGAGCGAGGAGCGAGGGGTTGGAGAGTCGCGGGCGAGGAGTTGGAGAGCGAGGGGCGAGGGGTTGGAGAGTGAGGGGCGATGGGTTGGAGAGCGAGGGGTTGGAGAGCGAGGCGTTGGAGAGTGAGGAGCAAGGCGTTGGAGAGTGAGGAGCGAGGAGTTGGAGAGTGAGGGGTGAGGGGTTGGAGAGTGAGGGGTGAGGGGTTGGAGAGCGAGGAGCTGGAGAGCGAGGAGTGAGGGGTTGGAGAGCGAGGAGCGAGGGGTTGAGGAGCGAGGGGTTGGAGAGCGAGGGGTTGGAGAGTGAGGAGCGAGGGGTTGGAGAGCGAGGAGCTAGGGGTTGGAGAGCGAGGAGCTAGGGTTGGAGAGCGAGGAGCGAGGGGTTGGAGAGCGAGGAGCGAGGGGTTGGAGAGCGGGGAGCGAGGGGTTGGAGAGCGGGGAGCGAGGGGTTGGAGAGCGAGGAGCGAGGGGTTGGAGAGCGAGGAGCGAGGGGTTGGAGAGCGAGGAGCTAGGGGTTGGAGAGCGAGGAGCTAGGGGTTGGAGAGAGACGAGCGAGGGGTTGGAGAGCGAGGCAGGAGGGGTTGCAGAGTGAGAGCGAGGGGTTGGAGAGTGAGGAGCAAGGAGTTGGAGAGTGAGGGCTGATTGGAGCAGAGAGTGAGGAGCGATTGGAGCAGAGAGTGAGGAGCGATTGGAGAGGAGAGTGAGGAGCGATTGGAGGGGAGTGTGAGGAATTGGAGAGGAGTGTGAGGAATTGGAGAGGAGTGTGAGGAATTGGAGAGGAGTGTGAGGGATTGGAGAGGAGTGTGAGGGATTGGAGAGGAGTGTGAGGGATTGGAGAGGAGTGTGAGGGATTGGAGAGGAGTGTGAGGGATTGGAGAGGAGTGTGGGGGATTGGAGAGGAGTGTGAGGGATTGGAGAGGAGTGTGAGGGATTGGAGAGGAGTGTGAGGGATTGGAGAGGAGTGTGAGGGATTGGAGAGGAGTGTGAGTAAGTATTGGAGAGGAGTGTGAGGAGGTATTGGAGGGGAGTGTGAGGAGGAGTAGGATTGGAGAGGCGTGAGGGTGGAGAGAGGAGAGTGTCAGGTGGAGAGGAGTGAGGAGTCACATGTGATGTGAAATAAAGAAAGTGTTCATTACACCATTTCTGGATCTGACGAATTGCCAGTAACCATTTTGTAAAATTTAATGTGCAGCATCTAAATCAAGATGTCCAAATGTCTCACACATCCATGCCCGTGTGACGGACGGATTTGGTTAAGACTTCATACCAAGTCTCTCTCCATGCCCGTGGGATTCCCACGGGTGACTCCACTGGTGGTAAAATACGATATTATTAGTGTGCTAGCATGTTTAACATGCCCGCAATCATGAAATATTCATACCTGATGGGTCGATTATAAATGGGTTTGACATGTACTTTAGGACATTTTATATAAAGGTAACTGGGAGGTTGTTGATGTACCGGCGATGACACCGTCACACGTACACACTTGTCCCATCAATGTGGTGATGCCTCCATTCTGTCCACGTAGAAATATTATGGGCGAGGTACAACGATCATTTCAGGGCACCTGCTTTGAGCTGCTCTTCATCATTCGTAAACTCAATGGCACCGCCCAGGTATTCACGGAGAGGTCCAAACAGATGAACATCACGAAGTGAAATCAGCCCGAGACGGCATACCTGTCCATCATGAGTCCCGTCATCTCACTTCATTGTGAAGCCAGAACGACACTCAGTGGAGAGCATACCCAGCCAGGTGAACAGTTTACGTTTTGTACCCCACTGATAGGTCGGATCTGGATTCGGACCTGAACCAAAATCGAATCGGCTTGTCCTTGTCACTTACCCAACTAATCCACCAAGTTTCGTCAAAATCCATTCAGAATTTTCAGAAAGATTTTGGCAAACATCTTTAAAATGCCGGGATCTGGATCTTCACCAAAATCGATTAAATTCGTCCTTGTCAAACACCCAACCTGTCCACGAAGTTTCGTGCGAATCCGTCCACAACTTTTTGAGATATCCTGCTCACAGACAGACAAACACAGACAGGGGTGAAAACAACCTCCGTTCACCTACGGCGGGGTGAGGGTAACAAGAGGCACTGTTGGGTTTCCCAGGTTCAATGATTAAATACTATTTTTATGGTCCCGCCAGGTGTTGCTTTAACGGTTAAGGTTGCTGGCATGAGATATTCGGGTCCTGAGTTCAAGTCCCTGTCGTGCCGTTGAATTAACACCAGGTGGGTTCACTCAGCCTGAACCATCCTTCCCAGGTTGGCAAAATGAGTACAAGCTGACTGGTAATGGGGGCACTGCATCAGCGGCACAGCTGCACCACCAGAAAATGATGCAACCAGCAGCTACAGGCTGCACACGAACCACCACCACATTATGGCCACAAGCTTCTTCATTATGGTCCCAAAACACTGGCCATAAGCTTCATGACTCAAACCTTTAATCATTTTTTTTGTGATGGGGACCAAGAATTAGAATCTGTGGAAAGACTTGAAGATTGCTGTTCATCGACGCTCCCCATCCAACTGGACAGAGCTTGAGAAAATCTGCAAGGAAGAATGGGAGAAACTCCCCAAATCCAGATGATACAGACATATCCAAGAAGTAGTCAGGTTCAGTATGTCCAGATTTAAAGTTTCGTTGGATTTTTTGGGGGATTTGGAAAACTATATATTTTTGGAAACTATATTGTATTGAAAAAAAACGGGAAGAAAATCCGATGAAAGTTGCCGTTTATAGAACGAAATGAATTCTCAAACGCCTGTAACTTCAAGGCCATTGAGTCTCTCTCACGCCTTTA
The DNA here is from genome assembly GCF_964187855.1 of Myxine glutinosa. Taxonomy (NCBI): domain Eukaryota; kingdom Metazoa; phylum Chordata; class Myxini; order Myxiniformes; family Myxinidae; genus Myxine; species Myxine glutinosa. The sequence goes on from NC_136268.1 coordinate 93,182,405, forward strand.
TCTCCAATCTAACTCACCATATGATTTCATTTTTATCGATGGTTTTAGACTCGGTGTCAGCAATAATTGAGAACATTCCACACACGCGGGAAAATGCAGAGATATATTTTTTAAAATCGCGTCATGGTGTATCATACACCGCCCAACATGACACCGACGGCAACGTGTCGATATATATTAAAAATTCGCTTTTCCGTTAAGATATATTACTTTTTCGTTTGATGACAGTCGTCACAAAAACGTCAACAATGATGCCGACATATATTTCTTCGTTTTTATTTCATTCAACATTATTAGCCGGAAGTAAAATATGTTTCAGGAAATTACCGAGAGATATTTCTTCGTTTTTTTAAATTAGTTATGTGCGCATACACTTTAAATAGGTTTATTTGAAATCTTTAATTTTCCACAATATAATTTACTTGCCATTTATCATTTGATGATTACGAGACACTTCCTCTTGAGGATCGTGACAATTCATGCGCTGCGTGGAAACTTCTATTTCCAAAATGAATGAGACGATCGATGAAGAACGCAGACTTGAACAGGATGTAGCAAGAAAACGAATGAGACGGGCGAACGAGTCCATCGACGAACGTCAATGCAAACTTGCGGGGTCACCCGTGGGAATCCCACGGGCATGGACGTGTGTGACATTTCGACATATTGAGTTCGATGCTGCACATTCATTTTTACAAAATGGTTACTGGCAAGTCATCAGATCCAGAAATGGTGTAATGAACACAATTTATTTACGCGCAAGCACGAAAGCAAGACGGGCCGATTTCCGATTCCGACGGGCCGACGGGCGAGACGGGCCGATTTGGAGCAAGAAAAAGAATGAGACGGGAGAAAAACGAGAGAAACGAGACGGGGAAAGCCGATTGGAGAGGCGAGTGAGGAGCGATTGGAGAGGCGAGTGAGGAGCGATTGGAGAGGCGAGTGAGGAGCGATTGGAGAGGCGAGTGAGGAGCGATTGGAGAGGCGAGTGAGGAGCGATTGGAGAGGCAAGTGAGGAGCGATTGGAGAGGCGAGTGAGGAGCGATTGGAGAGGCGAGTGAGGAGCGATTGGAGAGGCGTGTGAGGGATTGGAGAGGAGAGGAGTGTGAGGGATTGGAGAGGTGAGGGATTGGAGAGGAGAGGAATTGGAGAGGAGAGGAGTGCTAGGTGGAGAGAGGCGAGTGTCAGGTGGAGAGAGGAGAGTGTCAGGTGGAGAGGAGTGAGGGGTCACATATTATGTGAAATAAATAAATTGTGTTCATTACACCATTTCTGGATCTGATGACTTGCCAGTAACCATTTTGTAAAAATGAATGTGCAGCATCTAACTCAATATGTCGAAATGTCACACACGTCCATGCCCGTGGGATTCCCACGGGTGACCCCACTATATTTCTTCGTTTTTATTTCATTCAACATTATTATCCGGAAGTAAAGGTTCACATGTTCATTTCACGTGTGCAAAAACAAACTCCATTTCACGTGTGCATGGACATGAAACACAGACGGGAAATTGCTTAGAGATATTTCGTTCGAAGCAATTATACACCGCCCAAATAAAATATTTCACTGATACACCGAGCGAATTTCAGCGAATTTCACCGAGTTTCAGGAAATTACCCAGAGATATTTCTTCGTTTTTATTTCATTAGTTACTAGCAGAAGTACTCAGCGTTGCCGGGCGGGGAAGGGGGGAAGGGCACGTACACTTTAAACATGTATATACAATTATACATGTGGGATGTGGGATATATACATGTGGGACGTGTGTGTGTGTGTGTGTGCGTGCATATATGTGTGTGTGTGTGTGTGTGTGTGTCTGTGTGTGTGTGTGCGTGCATATGTGTATGTGTATATATATATGTGTGTGTGTGTGTGTGTGTGTGTGTGTGTGTGTGTGTGTGTGTGTGTGTGTGTGTGTATATATGTATGTATGTATATATATATATATATATATATATATATATATATATATATATATATATATATATATATGTATGTGTGTGTGTGTGCATATGTGTGTATGTGTGTGCATGTGTGTGCATGTGTGTCGATGTACATTTGTCTGTACGTGTATGTGCGCGTGTATATATATGTGTGTGTGTGTTTTTGTGCATGTGTATATATGTGTGTGTCTGTATGTGTATATGTGTGTGTGTATATGTGTGTGTGTGTGTGTATATGTGTGTGTGTGTTTGTATGTATGTGTGTGTGTGGGTGTACATGTGTGTATGTGTATATATATGTGTGTGTATGTGCATATGTGTATGTGTGTGCATGTGTGTCGGTGTACATGTGTGTGTACACGTGTGTATGTGTGTGTATATATGTGTGTATGTGTATATATGTGTGTGTCTGTATGTGTATATATGTGTGTCTGTATGTGTATATATATATATATGTGTGTGCATGTGTGTGGGTGTACATGTGTGTGTACGTGTGTGTGTGTGTGTGTGTGTATGTATGTATATGTGTGTATGTGTATGTATGTGTGTGTGTGTGTGTATATGTTGTGTGTATATGTGTATGTGTGTGCATGTGTGTGTATACATATGTGTATGTGTATATGTGTGTATGTGTATATGCATGTGTCGGTGTACATGCGTGTGTACGTGTGCGTGCATGTGTGTGTGTGTGGATGTGTATGTGTGTTTGCGTGTGTGTGTATATATGTGTGTGTGTGTATGTGTGTATATGTGTATGTGTGTCAGTGTACGTGTGTGTGTGTGTGTGTGTGTGTGTGTGTGTGTGTGTGTGTGTGTGTGTGTGTGTGAATAAGAGAGAGACCGAATTGTGAGATACAGAAATGAAAAAACGAGGTGTGTGTGTGTGTGTGTGTGTTATTGTGAAACAGGTGCAGCATCTAACTCAATATGTCGAAATGTCACACACGTCCATGCCCGTGGGATTCCCACGGGTGACCCCACTAGTATTGTATAGTCAGTCAGAAAACCAATGTTGCTATTTGCACAGACTCCTGTATGGCGGCCATCTTGGATTTTCAAAATTGCCGCCGTAGAACTAATTTTTCTCAATATCTCAGCTTCTAAATAACATAGAGCTTTGATTCTAACGGCTAAACATACATTTTCAAGGGCCCCGAATCCAATGGTAACAAGTTCGATAAGCTAGACATGACCATAGAGCTCCTATGTGGCGGCCATCTTGGATTTTTCAAACTGGCCGCCGTAAAATTGATGTTTCTCAATATCTCAGCTTCTAAACAACATAAAGCTTTGATTCTAACGGCTAAAGATACATTTTCAAGGGCCCCAAATCCAATGGTAACAAGTTCGATAAGCTAGACATGACCATAGAGCTCCTATGTGGCGGTCATCTTGGATTTTTCAAACTGGCCGCCATAAACTTGATGTTTCTCAATATCTCAGCTTCTAAACAACATAAAGCTTTGATTCTAATGGCTAAACATACATTTTTAAGGGCCCCGAATCCAATGGTAACAAGTTCGATAAGCTAGACATGACCATAGAGCTCCTATGTGGAGCTCCGATACATCGCAGACATGTATGACCAAAGAACCAATCACCCTAGGACCTGGGAAGAACTAGGAGCTGGCAATCTATCAGTAACCAAGAATGACATCCCGTTTGTATCCATTGGACCAGATCATGCATGTGAACATCTGAACAAGCTGATGAAGATTCACTCTGGACTGATTGGCATCTCTAACAATGCCAATGCTAGACAGAGATTCTTCATGGTTACACCAGAATTATCACGCCTGTCAAAAGACTTCAAGAGTCAGTTTGGCCTGGAAGGTGACAAGATCACAGAACATCATGACCTTGGTCCAAGTGCAGTCAAGAGGGAGCATGAAGCAATCAACAAGATCAAGGCTGCGATACTGAGTCACAGGAATCCATTTGACACTGAAGGTGACAAGCTGCACAATGTGATAACGAATGCTTACATCCCAGACGAGTATGTACCACAGATCTTGAACATTGATGTCACTGGTCAGAAGTTGTATGAAGACTATGTGTCGGAGCGTATCAATGGAGATGTTAGCCTCTGGGCACCAGTCAAGAAGGAGAACAACAAGATGTTCACGTCTGGGAACAAGAGAACCACAGTGAAACTCAGAGACAGGACTGTGGATCTGAAGGAGACTAAGGAACTGTACGGAAGGCTCATGGTCCTTGCCAAGTCAAACAGAGACGTCAACCAGAAGTATGCCATCGGAAATTACGAGTTCACTGTGACACCAAGAGCACTGTTCGCTCCAGATGGGACAATTCTTCCATGCACTGACAAGTCGAAGTTAATTCATCTCCTCGACAAGTTAGCAAGAGCAGAAATTCACCCCGAAGATCAGCAGCAGACACCAGCTGCAAGTGTTCTACAAGAAGATCCAATGGACACAAGAACTATGGCATCCACATCTAGTAAACCTACAAGTCGGAAGATTGCACTGGTGGATGGGATGGTACTTGTGCATAAGCTGACAAAGAAACCAGCCACTGTAGTGAAAGTCAACGATCTGGGTGAATGCTTCAATGACAGACTCATGTCTCTAACAAAAGATTGTGATGAGATCATACTGGTCTTTGACACGTACAAAAACGATTCTCTGAAGAGTGCTACCAGGGCTAAAAGAAGGCAAGGAAAGGATGCAGTACAGTATCAAGTCAGAGATGACACCAACATCAAACACATCCCAATGAGCAGATTCCTTTCTCATGACAAAACAAAGGCTGATCTGACTGACTATCTGGCAGCGAAAACTCTAGAATACAAGTCACTCATCCAAGTTGATCATCACGTCTGCTTCAGGGCGTACTAGGAGCAACAGTGACCTGCTCTTCGAGGACAACAACCATGAAGAAGCTGACACCCTGTTGATCCACCAGGCCGTGCTGGCATCCCAGCGAAACCCACATGATGCGCAGTTGGTGTTCTTCTCTCCCGACACAGATGTCCTGGTACTAGTCATAGCAAACTATGACCTACTGCTGAGGAATACATCCATTTCCATGGCCTCTGGAATACTTCAAATAGAGCCACTGTGGACAGCTCTAGGGGTCGAAAGAGCAAAGGCGTTGCCAGCCTTTCATGCTTTCACAGGGGCAGACAACACTGGGAGGTTCTCTCGAATAGGCAAAGCAACCTGGCTGCATGTCTACCTCAAAGCAAGTGAAGATGTCATAGACACCGTGCGAATGCTTTCAGATGCAACTGAAGTGACGGAGGACATGTTGTCCACACTAGCTAACTTTGTATGCGCTGCTTACTCTCCAAATGGCATCCACATCGACAGCATCCCCGAACTACGATGGTATCTCTTTTGCAAACACATGGCAGAAAGTGACAGGCTTCCTCCTACTCTTGGAGCTCTCAAGCAGCACATCCTTAGAGTCCATATCCAAGCCAGAGTGTGGGGTCAGGCAAGCATTGCTCAACAGGATCCTCAGCTGAATCCCCTGCAAAACGGCTTTTACAAAGACACGGATGGACAAGTGAAACCAACCACAACTGAGGAGCCTCCAGCCCCCAAGGCCATCATTCAAATGGTTAGATGTCAGTGCAAAACAGACTGTTCTTCATCTAGATGTTCCTGCAGAACAAACAACTTGGCTTGTACAGACCTTTGTCAGTGTGACATCCAGTGCCAAAATGATGAGGACTCTCAAGATGTGATGAACGAAAGCGATGACGAGGATGATGATGACTTTACTCAATGATGAATCAAAGCTCTGTGCTCTTTAGAAGGTGAGTTACATCAGTTTTACGGCGGCCAGTTTGAAAAATCCAAGATGGCCGCCACATAGGAGCTCTATGGTCATGTCTAGCTTATCGAACTTGTTACCATTGGATTCGGGGCCCTTGAAAATGTATGTTTAGCCGTTAGAATCAAAGCTTTATGTTGTTTAGAAGCTGAGATATTGAGAAACATCAAGTTTACGGCGGCCAGTTTGAAAAATCCAAGATGGCCGCCACATAGGAGCTCTATGGTCATGTCTAGCTTATCGAACTTGTTACCATTGGATTCGGGGCCCTTGAAAATGTATGTTTAGCCGTTAGAATCAAAGCTTTATGTTGTTTAGAAGCTGAGATATTGAGAAACATCAAGTTTACGGCGGCCAGTTTGAAAAATCCAAGATGACCGCCACATAGGAGCTCTATGGTCATGTCTAGCTTATCGAACTTGTTACCATTGGATTCGGGGCCCTTGAAAATGTATGTTTAGCCGTTAGAATCAAAGCTCTATGTTATTTAGAAGCTGAGATATTGAGAAAAATTAGTTATACGGCAGCAATTTTGAAAATCCAAGATGGCCGCCATACAGGAGTCTGTGCAAATAGCAACATTGGTTTTCTGACTGACTATACAATATAGTTTCCAAAAATATATAGTTTTCCAAATCCCCCAAAAATTCCAACGAAATTACATAGTGAACCTGACTAAAGACTCAAAGCTGTAATCGCTGCCAAAGTTACTTCTACGAAGTGTTGACTCAGGGAGTTGAATACTTTTGTAAATGAGATATTTCTGTATTTTATTTTTAATTACGAGAAATTTCGAAGAAAAAAAAATACTCTTTGACATTATGAGATATTTTGTGTGGAACAGAGAAAAAAAAAATTCAACATATTGTTACAGACGTGGCTTAGATGTTATTTACCGAGCGGTTTTGGTATGACCACGTCTGCACAAGTTACCCGATTATACTCGAACTTTGACTAATCGCGCTACGCTGGCTCAATAAGAAAAAGAAGACACCCGGCTGGATTACAATAACACAATACGACACCAGGGGTTCAGTTCTCAAGACCTCCGGAGGAGGTTATATTAAGGCGGAAGGTTAGATTACAACTACAAGAGGGACAGCATAGAAAGACAAGCACTTAGACACACTCTTATATTATTCCCAACAGACGACAGATAAACGGGACAAGGCTGACTCACACGGGGATTGATGGCTAGGAAAGGCAGAATCGATGGCTCAAGGTGCACTCTTGGCTCAAGGACAGGGTACTGTACGGTCCAGTAGATGCAGGAGGTTTCACAGCGCTCGAGGTGGCGTCTTGTCGTCTCAAGCTGGGGGCGCATCTGACTCAGCGCTCGCAGGTGGCTTTCCTTCTCCAAGCTGAGGCGCATCTCTCGTCACATCCGGCGCGTGGCCGCGTATATCCGGCGGGGAGTGACACGCCCTCGGCTCGTTAGCTCCGCCTCGTGGAATCGGCACGTTGCTTCTCATTGGGTGCGTGCGGGGGGTTTACCAGGCTCCGCCCTTGACGAGGAGCTGACAAGGAGCCCCTTCGTGGTAACCCCGTGGAGCGCATGGTCTGGAGCTAATCGAGCCGGTGTGAGGACGCATCCTCCCCCGCTCCGCCGCCATCTCCTCTGTTGTTGTTGTAATTGTTGGGGAAGAAGATGGAAGGAGGTATGGGAAAGGTCCTAAACTCACTACTGATGCCATATAATCACATTCTGGTGCAACGAAGAGTCATAATTAATGGAGACGAGGCCTTAACTGACATAGACTAAGAATAACTAGCAAGATGTCCGAAAGTTGTCTACGTGTGATGCGGTGGACCTGGGCACGACATTTAATGGGGGAAAAAGGGGAAGGTCGGCTCTACTGATTGTTGTTTACAGACAATGGGACTAGGGAATGGGGGATTGGGGATAGTTGGGGAGTATTGGGGAAATAGGGGAATATTTACAAGCGGATATGGAGGCCAAATTCCATATTCGCAACATTGCACCCTTCTCTACCCTCGGGGCGTCCCGACCCGATAAATTTTTACCTACTTTAGTGTGGCACGCAATGTAGTTCCCTCTACTATTAACTCTACCCTGAGTGCGACAGTTTTACAGATATTCACAAATGAGTAAATATGTCCCCCTGCGACGTTGCACCCTTCTCCTCACAGAAACACACCCACAGGATAACCGAATCCGGAAAGAATCCTCAAACTAAACATACAGCCGGTAGGGAGCATTATTTACAAGACTACTCTGCTATTTACACTACGATCCAGGACCTGTTTTTGGAGGAACACATGCAGATGTTATGCATAGAGAGAGCGCGCTTGCCAGCATCGATACACCAACCCACGAGTGCTCTGTGGCCTTAAGGCCTTTAATAATGTGCAGAGCACCCCATCCAAGCACCAAAAGCACCACCCCATAACACAGTCAGCACCATCCGGTGCACCAATAAAGTGTTTATAAATCACCGGTGGTGTCGCAGCCGGCCGATGTTCTGCCGCTGGTCTTGCCTTGATGTGGTGCACTTGGCCTTCTTGCTTCTTTAAAAATAAAGAAAGGCGCCAACCGCGTCCATTTCTTTATTGTGGCCGTCAGGGGGCCAACTATTAGTGGTTCACCTGTATGGCATAGGTGCCACGTTGACCCATAGGTCCATATGGTGTATCGATCCCGGCAGCAAGCAGCGAAAGTGCAGGCCCACAACTGCGGAGCCAGCACCTCTCTCTCCTCTCTCTCTGCCCCAAAGCCAGATCCTCGGAGGTGGGAGACAAAAGAAGAAGACAAGTGAGTAAGGTGGTAAATGCGCAAAAGTGCACGCAATATTAGGTAATGCACACTAGGGGCACATGGGAACCAGGTGAGACAGGTACGTTCCTACCGTACGCCCCCCCCCCACCAGGTAACCTACATGGCCCCTCCCTTACCCCTTACTGCATCCACAAAACACAACACTACCCATAAACATCTACTTTACAAATCAACAAACATCCCTACTGTCTTCCCCGTTCCTCCCATATACCAAATTCGTCTTCTCTCCCTCCTAACCAATCAAATTTGCCATTTTCAACTCTCATCAAAATTTGCCATCTCCAACTCAACATCAAAATTTGCCATCACCAATTCATCATCAGTCCCTCCTAGGGAGGGAGAGATGGAATCACCCCAATGTCTCATCCACGTCGTGATGCGTCTCACAAATCCTCACAGCAATTCTCATTTCCTGCACAAAACAAAGAAAACACAGGTGTGGAGTCATCATCATCACAGGTAAGTGGCTGCGTATGGTGCGACAGGTTCATCAATCCTAACTATTTCCTAAATGACTTTAACAACTTTACACTACCCGGGGTCTTTCTCCGGCCAAACCATTGGCCCTCTTACACTATGGGTTCTAAAAACCAATTCCCATTGGCCAAACTGTGGTGCTTTCCAATTTGGGGTCTCACTCCCCCGATTCATCTCTCGGTGCCCTCGCACAATTTCTGGGCTGTGGCGTGTACCTCTCCCAGTGGGTCTACCCACCTGCACACCTCCACCACTGCAGTTGCCTCCGAGCTTACCTGCTCCTTACCCTAACCTAACTACCTGGGGAAGGCCCTCTGGCTCTCTCCCCACTCCGTGCCCTCTCTGGCACTGGGCTGCCCGATCCACACCCGGGATCCTCAGGCACCCACTCACAACTACCGGCTCCCAGAGCCCACCTGCGGCCTCACCTGGCCGACATCCTCACAGTGGTGGAGTGCCCAACCAACTACACACACTAACAGGCTACACGCCCAGCCATTTCCACAACACTAATGCACCCATTCACAACACCATTCTGCAACCGCACCACAAATGCCAATATCCAACCACAATTTACCTGCACCCTCTACCTAACATTTACACTACCCGCCCCGGGTATCCGTGATGGGGGTCCACTCTTCCCCCATTCACACCTTCGCACCATGCACACCACTCCGTACCACTTACTCCAACTCTCTCCACACACCTGTACTTGCACACCTGTGCTCTCACACCTGGTGCCACCTGCACCCTTCTCTCCCCAAGCGCATTTGCGCTGATCCACACACTCACTACTCACACACTGCTCCACACACCTGTCCAGTTGCACACCTGTGCAATCACACTTGTTCAATCATCACACACACAGCATCATCTCAGCTAACTACTCCCTTGTGAAACTTGCGCTTCCCAGTCGTCCCTTTAACTATTGCGCTCCCTCGTCATTATAATCCACACTAATCTACCTGCGTCCCCACTACAGGTATCAGTCACTAACTAACCTTAACGTTACCTAAGGTCATCTTCTCTAGATCCCTACACACAATATCCTAACCCACCCGGGCTAGTTTTCACTGCCATACACCCCATAAGCTATTGCTCCTTTGCCCCCCTATGGGAAAGGTGGCAGGGATGCCACCCTCTCCCACCGGGCCTATCGCTCCTCAATCCCCCAGTCCTCTGGCACTAATAAGCCCCCCTTATTCAGAGGTACTGGGTCCCGCCTCGGCATCTAAAGCCGAGGCAATCCACGGGGGCGCCTGCTCGCCGGTGTAAGGTCTTATCCGGTCGGCGTGGACGATCCGAGGGAGGGCTCGTGGCCCCATTTTGATCTTAATGACCACGTCACAGATTTGCGACAGGACGACTCCTGGGCCTTGCCAGGGGGAGGTGAGTTTTGGGCACCTTCCCTTTCGCCTCCGGGGATTAAAGAACCAAATCTTCATCCCCGGAGCGTATTGACTCCCCTGGCTCCGGTCGTCGTACCTGCGCTTCATCTTTTCCCCCGCCAGATGGAGTTGGCGGCGGGCGAAGGCATGGACTAGCTCCATGCCTTCCTCTAGGTGACGTGCGTACCCCTCCCTCGGCGGGTTAACCACTGTGTCTGGCACGGGGCCGCATAGCAAGTCGGCGGGAGCCCGTAACTCCCGCCCATACATAAGCAACGCTGGACTGCATGCGGTGGCCCCGTGCTGGCTGGTTCGGTAGGCCATGAGCAAGTAAGGGAGATGTTCGTCCCAGTCATCCTGACGGGTGGTGGTGAACAGTGCCAGTTGTTGGATTAAAGTTCGGTTGAATCTTTCCACCATCCCGTCAGATTGAGGTCTTAAAGGCGTTGTTCTGGTTTTCCGAATTGACAGGAGACTGCACACATCTTTTAGCAATTTGCTCTCAAAATTTCGTCCCTGGTCGGTGTGCAACTCCTGTGGAATCCCATGCCGGCACACAAATCCTTCCACGAAGGCCTGCGCTACCACCCCTGCTTCTTGGTTGGGGAGGGCGTAGGCCTCCGGCCACTTGGTGAAATAGTCCATTACAACGAGGATATACTTATTACCTTGGCGGGTGCGGGGCAGCGGTCCTAGAATATCCATAGCCACCCGCTCAAGGGGGGCCCCCACCTGATGTAATTGAAGGGGGGCCCTCATCCTCCGTGCTGGTCCCTTTTTGGCAGAACAGGCGTCGCATCTCCGACACCAGTCCTGTATGTCGCGCCCCATATTCACCCAATAGAACCTCCGGCGGACCCGAGATATTGTCTTTGTCCTGCCCAAATGGCCGCCGGAGCGGGTACCATGCACCTGTTGCAATATGACGTTCTTGAATTTGTCAGGGACTATCACCAGCCAGGAAGTTCGATCAGAGGGAACCTCCACCCACTTGCGATACAAGATGTTGCCTTTCAATTCCAGGGTCTGCCACTGAGCCCAATATGCCTTTGTTTGTGCCCCGAGGGGGGTGACCTCTTCCCCCTTTGGTCTTTGCCCCAATTTGACCCATTGGAACACCGGCCCCAGAACAGGATCCTCCTGCTGGGCCGTGCTCCAAGCCAACTCTCCAAATTCCTCGTCCGCGGTTAGTGGCAAAATTGGCCCTCTCACCCGGGTTGCCCGGACGACGAGAATCGGGGCGGAATCGCCCAATTGCTCCCTCTCCTCGTGTCTCGCACAAAATTTACAGTTTTCCCCCAGACAAGGACGCCGAGAGAGTGCGTCCGCATTACCATGGGCCTTCCCGGCCCTATGGGCCACATCAAAATCGTACTGCTGCAACTTTTCCAACCACCTTGCAATTTGGCCCTCCGGTTCCTTGAACCGAAGGAGCCATTGCAAGGAGGAATGGTCAGTTCTAACCAAAAATTTCCGCCCGTACAAGTACGGGTGGAAATGGTTCATGGCAGCCAGCATAGCCAATAACTCTTTGCGAGTGACGCAATAATTTCTCTCGGGCCTACTTAAGGCCCGACTATAATAACCAATCACTCTCTCCACGCCCTCCTGTGTCTGAGACAAAACTGCGCCCAATCCTTCCTGGCTCGCATCCGTGTCCAGGGTAAATGTCCCGTCACCAGTGGGGTAAGCTAGAAGGGGTGCGGATGTTAGACACCCCTTCAATTTTTGGAAGGCCTCGTGGCACTCCCGTGTCCAATTAAATCGCGTCCCCTTCTCCGTAAGCCGGTGGAGGGGACGGGCCAACTCCGCAAATTTCGCCACAAAGCGCCGGTAGTAGGAGCAGAGTCCCAAAAATCCCCGCACCTCTTTGATGGTACGTGGTGCGGGCCACTCCTCTACCGCTTTAATTTTGTCTGGGTCTGTTTTTACCCCCTCGCGGCCAATCACGTGACCTAGATAGGCCACCTCTCTTGCAAACAAAGTGCACTTACTCGGGTTCAGCTTCAACCCTGCCTGTCTGAGGCACCCGAACACCTGGTCCAAATTAGCTAGTGCCTGGGGGAACGTTTGGGCATGTACCAGGACGTCATCCAGGTACACCAGGCATGATTGCCATGGCATGCCGCCTAGTACATGCTCCATCAATCTCTCAAAGGTGGCGGGGGCGTTACACAAACCAAACGGCATCACAGTAAACTGATACAGTCCCTTACCTGTGGAAAATGCCGTTTTCTCCTTCCCTGCCCTATCCATCTCCACCTGCCAATACCCACTCTTGAGGTCCAAAGTTGTGAACCAATTTGAGCCCGCAACGGCATCGAGGGTGTCATCAATCCTTGGCAGGGGATATGAGTCCTTGAGTGTCACGTTGTTTAGCTGGCGATAGTCCACGCAGAACCGCGTGGTCCCATCCTTCTTTTTGACCAGCACAACAGGTGACATCCAAGGACTTCCCGAGGGCTCGATCACACCTGCGTCGAGCATTTTTGCAACCTGCTCGTCAGCTTCCGCCCTCTTGCTCCAAGGGAGCCGTCGGGCGGCCTGACGAATAGGCCGGGCCTCACCGGTGTGGATCTGATGTTTCACCAGGCCCGTACGTCCAATATCCTCGGTGGACAGGGAGAAGAGGTCCAAATGGGACCCAACCAGTTTGTGTAAGGCCTCCCTCTGGGTACCTCCCAACTCTACGCTACTACGATTTACCATCTCGCAAATGGGATCGGGCCAATTCCTACTTGTTATTGAAGGCTCCCCCCGGGGTCGGCTCGGCTGGACGTTCTCGCCCCTCACTGTCGCGACTTCCTCAACTGGGGTGCAGCCAGCTACCCTCGTGCCCCTTACTATAGTGCGTGGTTCTGTACTCACATTTACTACTCGGACGGCCACTACCGGTCCGTCCGTTTTTACAAGGGTGCGGCCCACGATTAAACCCGGTATGGACTGCGCTGCCACCGGTTCGACCAGGCCGCAGGACTCCTGCCATGTTGGGCGAGCTGCCCACCGGGCCGGCACTATCGCCTCGGCCCTTGGGGGGATGGTCACGGCCTCGGAAGCCTCCAGCTCCGCTCTCTCGGCCGTGCTCACTCCCCCTAACGGCAGCTCTTCTACTCCCACCTGCAGGATCCCCCGGCACAAGTCGATTTTACAACCGCTGGCAGTCAACAGGTCCAACCCTATTAAACATGGGTCGCACACCTCCGCCACCCAAACATCTATCTCCCTCCTTACCGACCCTAACTTGAGGGTCACAGAACCACGCCCTATGATCGGGGCCGTTACCCCGGTAGCAAGCTGCAAACTATAATTTTGCAGGCGCTGGATCTTATCCCAGCCACCTGCGCTCGAATCAAGGACCACAGGGCTGATGATCGTGGCGCTAGCTCCTGTGTCCACTACGGCGTCTACCCCCACGCCGGCAATTTTGCATCTAATTGTCAGGCTACCGGTTCCAATTTGGCCACAATAAATGACCTGTCGCGTCAATGAGGGCTCTCCTCCATCCTCTGCTGCCGAACACCGCCCTACGTGCCCGACACCTTCTAGTTTCCCGGGGTCTGGCGGGGGGGTGTCTGGGGTCGGCTAACCCGCTCCCCCCTGGGCGGAGTTGAGGACCTCAACTGCCGGGGATCATCCCGGCGCGCGTTTCGACAGTGCCGCGCCAGGTGACCCAGGCGGTTGCAGGTATAGCACCTCACCTGATAAGGTGCTTGCCTCCGGAATTCCAAATTCCCCCCCCTGTAGGTCCGAATTGGATTACCCGCTCGTGGTCCACCGCGGGCCACCTCCGTGGCCGCCTGCCATGGTCCAGGTCCCGCCAGGCGCTGGTCCACCAGCCTCCGGACCATGCCCGCCAGGTCAGGACCCACGTCGGGGGCGGGTCCCCTAAGGGGTCCGCCCTCCATCGGGGGTCCCACCTGGCGGACCGCCATTGCGAGACGCTCGCCCCCTCGGGCCAGGGGCCTCGCTGCTTCCCAACGGGCCGCAGCGTCAGCCGCCTGGCTCAGAGTCTGCGGGCGCCACATGGCGAGCTGTTGCCGGAGCTCAATATCCGGGAGGGCCTGGATAAAATGGTCCAGCGCCAGGCTTTCCCGGGAATCCGCTGCCATGCTAGCATGTGCGATCCCCACTGCGCGGCGAATGTCGTGGGCAAGTTCCCCGATGGCTTCCTGGGGCTTGCGTTTTCGCAGCGCGAGCTGAGCTTTAACAAGCTCGCTCTGCTGTTCTATGCCGAATCGATTAATTAGGGCGTCGCGGAGGGCTGGCAGGGTGAGAGCACCCGCTGGTAATGCCGTCAGCACCTCCGCCGCGCAATGCGGCCACCAGGTGTACTCCACCTTCGTCCTCACCCCAACCGTTGCCCTTACACACACAGTCGAACTGCGCCAGGTACGCGCGTAGATCACTCTTGCCGTCATACGGCGCGAGTGGGACCTTGTGGGACCACCTCGTATGTGAGTCGTTGCCCGCCTGCCGGACCCCGTGCGTCGCCCCTTGCGGGGTCAGCGCGGGGCCGAACCGGCCGGGCCCCCACAGTACACTACCCCCAAGGGGCTCTCGTGCCTCCCCGGTCCCTCCAACAACTACCCCTGTTGGTGTCGATGCATGGGTCACACCTCCGCAACCCGCTACCCATTCCATACCACCACCACCACAACCTTGCTCACCCACACCTCGCACCTCTCGTTCCATACCCTCCGGACCAGCCATACACCTCACTCTTGGCCTCTCACGAACATCCGGGTCTATCTCGACCCCCAAGCTTATTAAATCACCTGGCGCATCATACGCACGACCATATTGGTCACCACTTACACCGGGTCCTCTTTCTCTTCGCTTCTCCTCCATCACCTGCGAATCCCTCATCCGGTTAATGAGCACATCATCACGATCCGAACACAGACTCTGGACCAATTCTTTTACCTCCTCTTTTATCTCTTTCTTATCCTCTCTCCGTCGCTTTTTAATTTCGCTCACCCCTTCTTCCACTTCTTCTAATTTTTGCTTCATCTCCTTCATCTCTTCGTGCGCCCCTTTAAGTTCTTCCTCTAACTCCACTTTATTTTTTTCTATGTGCTCCCGCACCTCCCGCTCTTTAACCTCCATTACCTCTACCACCTTGTCCATTTTCCTCGTCAGGTCCTCATGTACCGTCTGACACTCTTTTTTAATTACCCCTACGTCCTTTTTCATCTCCTTCTGTGTCGATTTTAAACCCTCTATTACCGCTGTGTTCTTCTTTACCTGGTCCCCCAACTCCTTTTGTCCCACTGTCAGTTGTTCTACTCCCAGCGTCAACTCCTCTATACCACCTTGCAATTTTACAGTCCCCTTTCTCACCTCTTTCTCCATGCGCTCCTTACAGTGCCTCACCTCCTCGCGCACTCCTCCGACCTCCTCACTCACTCCTCTTCTGATCTCCTCTCCCATCACTTGCATCTCCTGCCCAGATGCCACCCTCATCTGCTCCATTTCCTCCCTGTGAGCATCCAGTTTGGTTTCTACCCCCATTCTGACCCCCTCTATCTGCTGCTCCATTTGTTTAACTTCCCTTTCCGCTTGGTCCCTCATGTCCCTCAATTTGCCTTCCATACTGTTTTCTAACCCCTCTAACCCATTTTTCACTCCCTCTATTTGATTCTCTTGAGCGGCCATTCTGTTTTCTACCCCCGTTAACCCATGTTTCACTCCCTCTATCTGATTCTCTTGAGCGGCCATTCTGTTTTCTACCCCCGTTAACCCATTCTTTACTTCTTTTATCCCGTTGTCTAACCCCTCACCGGTTCCCCTCGCTTCGTCCCTCATTACCCCCAATTGCTCACTCTGAGCCCTCGCTTCGTCCCTCATTACCCCCATTTGCTCACTCTGAGCCTCCATCCGGTTCCCCATTACCCCCAATTGGTTACTCTGCAGTTTGAGGGACGCCTGCATTTGCGCCATAAATTGCTCCATGAGGACCTGCATCTGGGCCATCCCTCCCACTTGTGCAGCGGGTGCGGCCGCCGTAGCTATGTGCGAGGCGCCATTTCGCGCGTCTGCTACCCCCGCTGTTTCGCTCTCCTCACGTGTCTCAATTTGGTCCTGGACCGACCCTGCTTCACTCTCCCCTACCGGACCCCAGCCGTCTTGATCCGCCATAGCGCGACTTGCAAAATTCGAGTTTCGTAAAACAAATCCAAATTTTTTTTTTTTTCGTTATAATTTCGGCGAGCGCAGTAACCGCGGGACCGCGCTCCGGCTCGATTTTGTCGAGCGCAGTACGCGCTCCGAACCGATTTTCCCTCCCAAAATTTGGGCCTAACTAATTTAGTCCCGGGTCCGAATCTCACTCCTCGACACCAATTGTTACAGACGTGGCTTAGATGTTATTTACCGAGCGGTTTTGGTATGACCACGTCTGCACAAGTTACCCGATTATACTCGAACTTTGACTAATCGCGCTACGCTGGCTCAATAAGAAAAAGAAGACACCCGGCTGGATTACAATAACACAATACGACACCAGGGGTTCAGTTCTCAAGACCTCCGGAGGAGGTTATATTAAGGCGGAAGGTTAGATTACAACTACAAGAGGGACAGCATAGAAAGACAAGCACTTAGACACACTCTTATATTATTCCCAACAGACGACAGATAAACGGGACAAGGCTGACTCACACGGGGATTGATGGCTAGGAAAGGCAGAATCGATGGCTCAAGGTGCACTCTTGGCTCAAGGACAGGGTACTGTACGGTCCAGTAGATGCAGGAGGTTTCACAGCGCTCGAGGTGGCGTCTTGTCGTCTCAAGCTGGGGGCGCATCTGACTCAGCGCTCGCAGGTGGCTTTCCTTCTCCAAGCTGAGGCGCATCTCTCGTCACATCCGGCGCGTGGCCGCGTATATCCGGCGGGGAGTGACACGCCCTCGGCTCGTTAGCTCCGCCTCGTGGAATCGGCACGTTGCTTCTCATTGGGTGCGTGCGGGGGGTTTACCAGGCTCCGCCCTTGACGAGGAGCTGACAAGGAGCCCCTTCGTGGTAACCCCGTGGAGCGCATGGTCTGGAGCTAATCGAGCCGGTGTGAGGACGCATCCTCCCCCGCTCCGCCGCCATCTCCTCTGTTGTTGTTGTAATTGTTGGGGAAGAAGATGGAAGGAGGTATGGGAAAGGTCCTAAACTCACTACTGATGCCATATAATCACATTCTGGTGCAACGAAGAGTCATAATTAATGGAGACGAGGCCTTAACTGACATAGACTAAGAATAACTAGCAAGATGTCCGAAAGTTGTCTACGTGTGATGCGGTGGACCTGGGCACGACATTTAATGGGGGAAAAAGGGGAAGGTCGGCTCTACTGATTGTTGTTTACAGACAATGGGACTAGGGAATGGGGGATTGGGGATAGTTGGGGAGTATTGGGGAAATAGGGGAATATTTACAAGCGGATATGGAGGCCAAATTCCATATTCGCAACAATATAAATCTATTTTTACATTCAGGCTGTAACCACAAAATGTGAAAAAGTCAAGGGGAGTGAATACTTTCTGAAGGCACTGTACTTTATAAGCGTAATCACATTATTAATGATAGATCCTTTATGGACGCACTCGCATTCCAATAGTACATACAATAGTTTGTTATTTAGTTCCGTCAAATCGTGTCCAATGTCTGGTGACGTTCGCGATCAGATTTCTCCAAACATCCCCATCCTGCACTACTTCACGAAGCTCTGGCAGAGAAAGCTTGGTTGCAACCTTCACCTCAACCATCCAGGGCATACAAGGCCTGCCTCTTCCTTTTCTTCCCCAAGACATACCCAACATGGTTGACTTCTCCAGACTTTCATTTGAACGCATGTGTCCAAAGTATAATAGTTTCTGTTTTCGCATCAGCGCTTCTAATGCACATGACGGTCTATTTATTCAACTGATTTGTTTGTTCTTCTTGCATAGAGGGATTTGGATGGGAAAAAGATAATGTTTAATACTGGCTACCACTGTGTTTCTAGTTAATCTTGGTTTGTAATTTGTGCAAACTTGTGTGTAATTAGTCGTTTTTTGTTCGCACTGTGTGCGGGGCCTGGTCCCTCGAGGCTTCCCTTGCCCCGTCAGTATTTTGTAAACTTCTTTCTTTCGCTGTATTGCTTGTTTCTTTGATTTTATTTTCACCCCCTACCTCCCCCGAACATCTTACCCTTTGTCGAAAGTTTTACCTCTCCCACCCTCCCCCCTCTCCCTCCCACAGATCTCCCGATGTCCCTGTTCTCTACTGTTGTGATTGTGTGCTTCCCTCTCTCTCCCCATCTTGTCTCCCGCTCCCTTTATTATATGTTTTATGTGTCCGTTTATGTTTTTTGTGATTAATATTAGCTCTTCCACGAGCCTCGATCTCATATACAAAAAAAAAAGAAGTCAATCAGATGAAAATTGATGACTGACCGACCTTTTGACCTAAAAAAAACACCAATAGGCTTCTACCTTTTGACTACCCCTACCAGGTGGGTAATTTGCAAGGATCAGTGTAGAATTGTGATTAATGTGCCGTACTTGCGAATCTTCGATTTCGCATGACACAAGTGGCAATATTCCCTGCCATCCTGTCTTTACCCACAATTCTTTGACCAGCATCGACATTACCTCTCACATATACATTTTCTCAGGGTAGCAATATCATTGTACAAACGTCCAATATTGAACTTATTTCAATACGATCTACATTCAAAACCAAAAAAGAAGTCCAAGTGAACCACCAACGACCCTTGCGTAAAGGACTACGTACTACATCTTCGACTATGTACGAGAACCTTAATGGAAGAAATCGAAAAGTTTACAATTATCCCACTACTGCTACCCAAAACCCGAGAAGGAAAGGCGTTTGAAGCACAGAGGCGAAGGATTTCCCAAAACGTTGCTTCGATCCATAACTGGAGATTCCGGGAGCACCCTAGGACAGTGCAATTAATCTTTTATTGTACATTTTGTAACATACACACACCATCTTTGTACAATGTAAATTTGTGAATCACAAATGAAGATGTTCGTAAAAACTTGTATTTACAAGGAGCATAACAGAATAAGTAAGTGTGCGTAGATGAAGGTGCCAATTTGTACACAATGGTGTAAAACCCAAAAAGAAAAGCATTGTGCCTGGTCTTATCTCCGTTTTATACAATGGACAATATGAACAGTGCTATACACGTCCAAAACACAGTTCAAATCTTACAAGTGAACTTCAAAACTGCAGAACGACACACTCGATAAGACGACACTTGTGATGGGAAAAGGAAAAACAATGCAGGTGGTAGCGGCAAGATGCTCCATTGCAACGAGGAATAAACACCTTTCCTGGAAAGTTTCTTTTTCTTCTCGGTTTAACTTGTGTTATTTACAAACTGTGACTGTTATAACATGTCAGCTATTACCATCAGAATTTACTTTTCAACCACAAGTAATCACTGTACATGCACAAACAGCACGAGAGCACGTCAAAGTACTGCACCACCTGCCATCGCAACCTGCTAACGAAGCCGTTAAAGGCAAAAAACCAGTGCCTCTCAAAACTTATCGCTTATCTCGTTACCTTTAGGACATCAAAATGTTCATATTCAACATTCATTTTTACTACAGTGAAACGATCAGCTGCTCTGCCTACGAAACCCGATGCTTCTCACCGAGCACCAGGTACGATGGTTATCCTTAAAGGATTGCAAGATGGTAATAAAAAACAAATGCATTTACACAAACGGGGATGGAAAGACGAAAAGAAAGACGCGGACGTACAAAAGGCAAACCGAATGGTACTCGATTGAATGACAACTCAGCAACGACAATATGCTGCTGATAATGCCAAATTAAATGTCGAAAACCAGATTACAAGAACGAAAACTGTGCAAATTGTTTTAAACAACTGCTAGATGTAAAAACAAAACAAACAAAAAAAAGACCAAAACATGGAAAATTGCATTTGATACAACACCAAGCCTGGTGTTGCTTAGCGGTTAGGGTGTTGGCTTGGGATGTTCATATTCTGGCAAATTGAGTACCAGCTTGCTAGGATGAAAGTTTTGAACTCGGTGTGTGCCGCGGTTTACAATAGGTACACCGTATCCCTGCGTGTTGTAAGAGACGACTAAAGCGTTGGCGAACCATGATGATCGTCATGGGGCCCGCAAGGCTAACCCCCGCTCCAGCAGGGAAAATGGCCTTAAAAAGAGAATTTTATTTTATTTTATTACAACTGTCGAAGGTGGTTCACCATGCCTCAAAACACGGGATGTTTAAAATGTGACAACACTTTTGCCTCCAAGTTCACCAATAGCCAGTTTTTAACACTTTTAGTGGTATTGCGGGGCTTGGCATATAGAGAGAGCCAGATAAAGGTGCGACGGACTGAGCTTGGTTGGCAAATTGTTGTCGGTATTTAATCGTCAGCGTGAGGTCCGATTGGAATAACGGACACGATGCTCGTCGCTTTCTGGATTAGCAATGGCAAAAGACACCGGTGGAAGACATTTTCACGAGTCGGTTGTGAATCAAAACGCATGCTCGTTCTTATTTTATCGAATGTCACATCGACTAGAAGTTATAACTTTGTGGTTATACCCGTTATCTTTGAACAATATCGATTTGATGTTTTCAATCCGCAGCAACGATGGGGTCGGCGTGGGCCAGAGTAAGAAAAACATTAAATCTGAGGTTGTTTGATCAAATCTAAATATAATGTTTAATCCAGAGCTGTCATTCAATCAGGAAATCATTTGACAGTGTTTTAAACAGGGCATCCGATGAGGCCCGAAGATGAATCATTAGCACCTAAGGCTCTCAAATTTAATCATCCCTAAGCAAATCAAATTTCAAAAGCACAACAGATCATATGGAATTAATG
The DNA here is from genome assembly GCF_964187855.1 of Myxine glutinosa. Taxonomy (NCBI): domain Eukaryota; kingdom Metazoa; phylum Chordata; class Myxini; order Myxiniformes; family Myxinidae; genus Myxine; species Myxine glutinosa. The sequence goes on from NC_136268.1 coordinate 93,203,677, forward strand.
ATTGAGCCGATATATTAGAATCTTATTTTCAAGTCTGGCAGGTGCTTATGTGTGTGTTTCTTTTAACATAGAGCACAGGCAGCATGATGTCGGCTAAAAACAAACTCGACACCAAAGGGACGATGACAGGAGGGGAAGGAAGGACGGCGAGAAGAAACATCATGGGATTCCAGGAAATACACTACATGGCCAAAAGTATGTGGACACCCAAACATCACACCCGTAGTATGTGCTCGTCGAACATCTCATTCCAAAATCCTGGGCATTAACATGGAGTTGGTCCCCCTTTGCTGCTACAACATCCTCCACTCTTCTGGGAAGGCTTTCCACTAGATGTTGGAACATTGCTGCGGGGATTTGCTTCCATTCAGCCACAACTGCATTAGTGAGGTCGGGCACTGATGTTGGGCGATTAGGCCTGGCTCGCAGTCGGTGTTCCATTTCATCCCAAAGGTGTTCCATGGGGTTGAGGTCAGGCCTCTGTGCAGGCCAGTGAAGTTCTTCCACACCGATCTCGACAAACCATTTCTGTATGGACCTCGCTTTGTGCACGGGGGCACTGTCATGCTGAAACAGGAAAGGGCCTTCCCCAAACTGTTGCAACAAAGTTGGAAGCACACAATCGTCTAGAATGTCATTTCATGGCTGTGGTGCTTGATTAAATATACCCGTCAGCAATGGGTGTGGCTGAAACAGCAGAATCCACGAATTAGAAGGGGTGTCCGCATACATACTTTTGGCCATGTAGTGTAACTGCCATCAGCACTTTCCAGGAACATTTGGCAAATGTTGCTGTCTGACACGAGGCTCCACGAGTGGACGGGTCATTACTAGGAATGTACAAGCAAGTCCATGAACACAAATGTCCGGCACAGAGTGCAAGTGCCACTGTTGGCATGTGAGGAGTGTGGTTTGTGAACTGCAAAACCATTCCGCCGTATTCGGAGTGCTCGCGTGCGAGGGCAAGATTATCTGTTGGCAGGAAAGTAGTTTGGGTCGAGGTAGTTGTAGCTCCTTGCATGAGACATACAATAATCTTGATCGAGGAAGGTGGAATCTGCACACGAGATCGGCTCAAGGCAATGATTAGCGCCGTGGCTTTGCGTCTCGAACAAACTGAGGGCAACATAAAGTTGAAGGTTAGGAGGAATGAAGGTCAGCCTTCGCAGCAACGATTGAAAAAATAAAAGCATTGGTTAAACTAGGTAATTCTAAAATGGGCACGTTCATTACACGTAGCTAACAAGATCGGCTTCCTTGTGCACATCAGAACCTGAGACCTTCACTATCCCCTCGTGAGGTTGAACCAAAATCGAGTTGGTCCGTGTTGGTCTGTGCAGAATTTCACTTTTGTATGCAAGGTGCACTTTTAAAATGAAATAAACACACAGCAATCTCTGATATTGCTTCTCTGAAGGTGCCATTTATCAGACTCAACATGCGCTACCATGCGGTAACTTGCTACATAACCGTTGATAACATTGTATGGGATTGTAAGATGCTTGTGGAGCAGATGTCGATCAGGGTGGTTGTGCAAAGAAGGTAAAGGTCGAACATCAATAAGTAAATAATCCTACTTACTAGAGTCTGAGATCTGCAGGATATTATGTCAGCGCACCAGAGAGCAGGATTCTTAAATTTCCTGCACTGTATGATGCCAAAGGATATGCAGCACACTCCACCCACCAGAAACCCTAACCCTAGCAGGGTACTGTACAAGACAGAATGCCCTGAGGACTATGAGGCGACGGGTGGAAGATGCCCAGTCAGACAGATTTAATGGAAAATAGTTCTTGGAAGCACAATTTCAATTGCATGCGGATCAAATATGAAAAGCTTGTTAAGTGTAAGTGTGCGTGTGAGTTTGCATCAATGAGAGGAATGAGGATTCATAAGTACTGGAAAGTGTGTGGGAGTGGGTGCGGAAGAGAGCTCATGAATGAGGTGTATTGGATGGCTGAGCAGTGTGGGTGGGGGTAAGAAAATGTGTTGGTGAGAGGTTGAGGATAAATCAGAGTTAAAAGGGTCGTGTCGGAAAGATATGAGGCGGAGTGGTGGAGGGGGAAGTGCAGTAATGCAGTGGCCCAAGGTCATGCAAGATGACTGAAAGAGTAAGCAGGTTTTTATTTTTTGTATACAGTGTCGAGGCTCGTGGAGGAGCTAGAACACAGAATGGATCAGGATGCAACAGAACAAGAATAGTATAAAGAGTGAAGAAACACCAACAGCAAAGCTGAGAGACAACAGAGACAGACAAACAAGGGATGCAGTTAAGAATGAGGGGTAAGGGGAGTAATATGGATATAGGTCCGCAAACTTTCAATCGCAGAAATGGAAGGAAAAACTGAAAACTCAGAAAGAGGAGGGCTTGGGGAGGCTTACTGGAGGGGGGAGAAAATATCATGTCATGGTTGTGGATTGGGGGGGGGGGGGGGGTGTGACCTGAGATGGTGGTGACCAGATGTTTTGAAACCCTGGAAGGAAGAATGATCGTTTTGCATGTTCAATGGTTGTACTTTAACAGGAAGAGGGAGGGGAGGTGAAAGAGAGCAAAGTGGCTGGGTAAGGGAGAGAAGGGAGCATGAGCGAGCATGGATGTGGTGGTGGTGTGGAGCTCTTGTGATATTGAAGAGATGCATGGAGGACGTTTGAGGAAGATCAACGAGATTGCGTTTGAGTGTACTCGTGAATCATTTCGAGTGAAACAGCCATTAGAGTGTTGTAAGGCAAAAGAGGCAAGGGGTTAAGCAGGATGCAAAGGAAGATCCAGGAATGGAGGAATTGGAGGGTGGAAACAAGTGGCATCTAAAGAAAAGGAAAGATTGGAAGAACTGAGGGTGCAAGAGAAAGTGATGTGGGTGAGGCTTCTTCATTTGTACGCAGCAGAAGGTTGCGGGATAGCATCACTGGCTGACGCACAGCTGTGCCACTGATGCAATGCCCTCTCCTGGTTGGGGCAGGAATTTGTAATTTGGCCACTGTGCCAGCGATAGCTCACCTACTCTTCGGAAAGGATACCATGGGATCTTTAATGTCCACAAACGAATGCTGGCAGATGGGACGTCCGTTTAACGTCAGAGGAACGAATCACCTTGGCAGAGAAACATCGGGATGACAGTTTATAGCTGCGTTGTGATTCAAACCCAGGCTCGACAACTTAGAGGCAAGTGTGTGTACCTCTAGAGTCGAGACCATCCTGTCAGCCCTTGCGTGAGGCTAAAAATGGCTTAATGGGAAGGAGACGGAGGAGAAGGAACAATGCTTCCAGTCCACTAACGATTTGTTAGATGAGGCAAGATCTGTAGTTTTGCAGATATCAATGGAGGTATTGGTGTTTACACAGGATACTTACTGCAGGATATTTACACAGGTGCAAAAAGGGAGAAGGTCATGGGAGGAGTACAAGGTTTGATGTGGGTCACAGAGAGTCACGTGCCCCAAGACAAAGGGACGTTACGTGTTCTTGCACGACATGATCAATGGGACGTCACGTGTTCTTGCCGCCAAATCGCAATGTACTGACCAATTAAACTTCTGTTTTCAGTAGCTTCTGGCTATAGCGTCATATCATTTGCAACATTTTTCTTATAGTTGTGGCTTATGTGGACTTTGAAGCTCAAAAAGGTATTATGAAAGTTCAAGCTTGAGCTTGACCAGTGTTGTCTTAAGTATTTCGCAAACCTTCAGAAGCAATAAAACAGTGCCATTCTGGGTACAATGTGTTATAAAAACTTAATGAAAAAGCTTCAGTTTTTAAATTACATTCACATATAACTGTGTTGAAGAAAATTCATTATTTTGCGTACGTAATTTGTGTAATTGAATGGATTTTCTTGAGCCTCAACCTGTTGTTGCAAACACTTAAGTTTTAATTGTTTAATTGCTTGCTTAACCCTTTGAGTACAGGATTTTTTTTTGATAAAAATACCCCCGGTACAGGATTAATTTGGCATTTTGGTACGGGAATGCAACCACGTACTGACGATCTATTTATAGGTATAGTCGATGACGTGTAGTGACGTCATCCGTACACAAAACCTTTTTGCGGGTTGCGGCACTGGACATCATCTGTACTCAAAGGGTTAATTAATACATATATTAATCAGCGTTAAGTGTATTCTATTTTATTCAACAGTCTAACTATTTGTCGGAGAGCCTTTGGACAAGTTTGAAATCTGTGCAACTGACAAACTCTCGCAGGGCTGGCTCAAGTGCAAACCCCTGAGGCAACGAGTCTGCTCGTCTAAGATTGGCTTATCGGCGCATCGACCAGTTTGAAGTTGTTTTAATGAAATATTCATAGGATTTCATGTTACCTTTGAAAAGGATTTAAAACGTTAACTCATATACTAAAGATTTAAACTATAGAATAAACATTTAATTGTTTGTAAGTCTGTAACTTGTAACCCTCTGAACTGAATCTTGTAACTATAACTTGTAACAATAACTTGTAACCCTCTGAACTTAATCTTGTAACTATAACTTGTAACAATAACTTGTAACCCTCTGAACTGAATCTTGTAACTATAACTTGTAACAATAACTTGTAACCCTCTGAACTGAATCTTGTAACTATAACCTGTAACAATAACTTGTAACCCTCTGAACTGAATCTTGTAACTATAACTTGTAACAATAACTTGTAACCCTCTGAACTGAATCTTGTAACTATAACTTGTAACAATAACTTGTAACCCTCTGAACTGAATCTTGTAACTATAACTTGTAACAATAACTTGTAACCCTCTGAACTGAATCTTGTAACTATAACTTGTAACAATAACTTGCAACCCTCTGAACTGAATCTTGTAACTATAACTTGTAACAATAACTTGTAACCCTCTGAACTGAATCTTGTAACTATAACTTGTAACAATAACTTGTAACCCTCTGAACTGAATCTTGTAACTATAACTTGTAACAATAACTTGTAACCCTCTGAATCGAACTCTTGTACTCCTCTTTTCTCCAGGCGGGAGATTGGGACAAAAACAGATGTCCTCCGTCACGCTAGCATATTGTTATCTTAAAGGGGCAGTGAGCTCTGTTTCTATTGCAAGACAGCTAGAATCTGTTTGACTTTACACTCCTGGCCGAAAAGACACGGAGATAACGACCTGGAGGGAGCTGCAGTGCCATGAATGAATCCAACGGATGACGAGACCACGAATGACTGTTAAGCTTTCTTTGATGTCAAAATGTTATCTTTCCTTCGGCCCCAAATCTATTTTTCCTCCTCCCCTCCTCACCTCTCCTGACCTCTCACGCTTTGATCTACAACTATAAAATAGCTTTGTAAAAGTAAAGTTGGGGAGATTCTCATTCTAGCTTGCCTGTATTGGATGTTGAGTACTGAGATTCCTGCTTGGAGATTCTACTCTGTTCTTGTATGTGCCACTTTGATGAGATCTCTTACTGAGAATTTGCGTATGGAAATTGAAGTGTGTTTCTTAAATTCGTTTTTTGCTTTGTAATACCCTTTGTAAAAGTGAAGTGAGATCTCCCACATTTCATTAAAAATCAGTCGATTGTCTTCTGAACAGTTTGGACAATTTATTTGTGAGTTTTTTGTCAATCATTCAAGGCTAAATTAATTCCCCAACAACTGCTTGGTGTGTGTGTGTGTGTGTGTGTGTGTGTGTGTGTGTGTGTGTGTGTGTGTGTGTGTGTGTGTGTGTGTGTGTGTGTGTGTGTGTCTGTGAGAGATAGAATTGTGAGGAACAGAAATGAAAAAACGAGATGTGTGTGTTGTTGTTGTTGTTGGTTGTTAACTCCATATGCCAGTCCTCCCAGGTGTCGAAGTAGCCATCTCCTTTACAGTAAGGGATCATGATGATTCATGGACCAAGTTGCAAAGTTTTGTTCTCAGTTTTGTTCCGAGGACTCTTTTCAGGATCGTCACCGAGCCCCGGACAGCTTCCAATTGCAGTTCGTTTGTCGTAATATTCCCAGGGATGGATTTTAAGATCTCTTACAAGATCTTTTCACTTCATTTGGATGTCTTGGTATTTGGTAATTTTCTTGAGTTCTGCATTGTTTAAGTCAAAATCGCTGGGTACTGACACCTCAATTAGCAATCAAATGGTTTTTTTTTTGTATCTCGATACTATATCTGGTGGCAATGCTTTGTTTTCTATGTTCACGCCTGATGGGATCATCAGATCATACGTGAGCATTACTTCATTTTTTTCAATGATCACTTTTGGTTCATGTTTCCAAGGGCTTTCTGAAACTGGGATATTGAATTTTTTTGCAGATGTGTCAGTGGATCACTCTACATACCTTGTTGTTCCTTTGTGTGTACAGCTGTTTTGACATGAGTTTTTTTTACATCCCGATAGGAGGTGGCTCGTACTTTGTTTCTACCTTGCAGAAACTACACGTCCGATTGACTCAGTCCCGCCATCTTCTTAAAGCCATTGGTGTAGTGAGTAGTGACCTTGTTCTTGGGCATTTGTAATGATTAGTCCTCCATCCCAGTTGAGCTGACTTCTTATTGGCCATTCCAATGAGCCTTCTTTGTCTATGCTCAATCTGTCCAACTCTTTTTTTTTTTTTTTTTAAATAAATACCTTCCTTTTCTTTTATTGTTTTCCCAGGTGTCGGTGTATATCTGTTGATATTTCGCTTTATATTTTGATTTTTTGCAATTGATGGGGCTATATTTGTTATTGCTTTGGTTTCATGTGTACCATCTTCCATCTTCCATTCACACCTGTCTTTGAAATATTTTTTGCTAGATGGTTTAGGGATACCATTCCTGGTTTGCTGTAAAAATGTTTGCTTACAAATTGGGTACGGTAGTCTGCTGAACTTTTCAGGTACTCAGCCAATCCATCCTACTGTTGTCACTGTGCACCTGGTTGAGCTCCATCAGTCCTCTACCTTCTCGCATTGCCAGGTACATAATTGGGATGCATTGATTTTTGTAAAACATTTTGTGGATAGAGAGGAGTTTCCTTGTTTCGATATCTAGTTTATCGATTTCTGCTTGTGCTTCATTTATTATTCCACAGCTGTACTGCAATACTGGTATTACGAGTTGGTTTATGGCTTTGATTTTGTTCCTTGGAGAAAGGCATGTTTTCAGGATCAGCCTCTTTTTGTAAAAGTGTGTATATATATGTGTGGTGTGCATATGTCTGTGTTGTGCATGTACAATGTACATGTGTATGCATGTGTGGTGTGTGTATGTGTAGGTGTGTAGTGAGAGTCGATGCTTCTTTAAACTACTGTACTGCATTAGCTGTGGCTAAAAAATGCAAAGTTATTGCGACTCGCTCTGAAGATGAGATGGTTTTACCCACATCCGCCCTTCTCCTAGGTACCAGCGCTATTACCAATGCAGCAGTGCTCAGAGCTTCCACAGTTCTCATCCTCTCCCAGCATTACTGCTTCATTGCCATTTTGTTTGACAAAATAGGGTCTTCTTCAGTCGTGTAGAGTGTGCGGCAGTCTCTGCCAAAAAAAAAATTCTACAGGAAGTCGCCGACGATTTTGTGTCATCGCGCCGGTGTTACATCGGTCTTAATAGTTGAGAATATGCATAATGATAATTACGACACTCAGATAGAACCTTACAGAATTCTTCGGAAGTTTTTCAAATGTGAAAGTCAGGGGGCCACACAGAAGAGAACATTGCAGTGAAATAAGGCTGGGATAATTTATTTATTTGGTGTAGAAATAAGAAAAGAAAGACAGGAAATCAAGTTTAACAACTTACAGTTGTTTGCCCCGTGATTCATTATCTATCCTATAATAATAAAAGGCAGTGTGTTTGTCTCTCCTCCATAACTCCAAGACCATGAAACCTAACGGCCCCAAACTTTGCACGCTTACTTCTCGACCTCCAAGGAATTGCATGAATGAAGACTGGATGTTTTGGTGTGTTAAAACATACTTTTTGAAGATGATTAATGGGGTGCTCATAAAAAAAAAATCCCCAAAAAACTTTACCAAAACGGCGAATCGCCATCTTGTTCAGTCCACTGTGACATCGCTGGGGTCTTAAGCTGCCATTTTGTTTTGGCCTATTGAGATTGTTCACTCACTAACAGGGGACGTGAGCTGGGTTTAGACTGCCGCGAGACAGGTTTCCTGTGTCGGTCCTGCAGAAACGTGTGGATATTTGGAAAGACAATGGTGTTCGGAGAAGAATAAGGTAAGTCTTGTGTTTGTGAGGTTTGTAGTTTTTTATTTATTAATGTTTAAAAATATGGCCTGTAGGCCGATGGTCTTAGATTGGTCATAGATAGTCGCTTGGCCGTGACATTTTGACAAATAAAGCTGTCTACATGAAGGTTTTGGTTGAAGTTATGGATATCATTGTATGCCTAAGGTTATAAGCTTTCGGATTATGTTAGGATTGCACATGGATTGCTTATAAATTAGGAATTATAAGTTTGCAAAGGAATTCCTTTGGAAAATTTTATTTCAACTTCGATTCAATTTCTGTTTTCAGTTTTGGTTGTCACTGGAGTCGTAGAACACTCGAAATCTGAGTGTTCTACGACTCCAGTGGAAATCTGATAAATTTCTAGAACACTAGAAATCTGAGTGTTCTATGACCCCTGGTGGAAATCTGATAAATTTTGACTAACTTACAACCTTTAACAGAGTCGTAGTTACTCCCATTGCGAAAGATGATGGGAATAGAGCCTGTGATTGATGCTGTGAAGAGGAACAGGTTGAGATGGTTTGGTCATGTGTTGAGGAAGGATGAAAGTGACTGGTTGAGAAGAGTGATGGAAATGAATGTAGAAGGAAGTAGAAGACGGGGAAGACCGAGAAAGACTTGGCTAAAGATGGTGGAAGAAGAAATGCGGGCAAGGGGGTTAACAAGGAGAGATGCAGAAAATAGGGCAAAATGGAGAAGATCGTCATCGGGACCGCAAGACTAACCCCCGCTCTAGCAGGGAAAATGGCCTTTAAAATGCATGTTGTTGTTGTTGTTGTAGTTACTCCCACCGTTTACCCACTCTTCAAATTTATTCGTTAAACCTAAGCCAAATACCTTGAGTCATAGTTACACCTGCTGTTTACCTGCAATTCTGTGAATAGCTTCACTAACCTTAAGCCTAATACTTTAAGAGAGTCATATATATATACTGCCGCCGTTTACCTGCGCTTCTTTGAATTTCTTCACCAACGTTAATCCTAACATGGAGTGTCGTAGTTACTCCTGTCGTTTATCCAGGCTCCTGTGAATTCATTCACTCACCCGAAGCTTAATACCTTAAGGATTTAACGTGGGAGATGATGATGATCATCGTCATTTTTCCATCAATGCTTTGAGCAGCCTCATGGGTTTTATTTTAACTTTGATTTGATTTGTTTTCCATTTTGTTGGTCACTGGAGTGGTTGCGCACTCATCTACAACAAATTTGGTTAAAATCCAATTAAGTTTGATTAATATAAGTTCAATGACAACGTTAGGCATTCACAAGCCGCATCGTTCTCTCTTTTTGTCATTATTATCGCGTTGGCTCCAAATGTTCTTCAGGACCTCGCTGGCTGATTTTAATTCCAATTTCGATTTCTGTTTTCATAGTAGCTGAGGTTGACAAAGGCCCTGGTAAAACAAATTTGGTGAGAATCGGTTCAATTTTTACCACAGTATAGCACATGTGGTGAGGCTTTGCTCTCCTCTCCTCCTTTCTTCCTCTCCAATCTCCCCCCTCATCTCTCACCCCTCTCCGCACCACGCCTCCCTCCGGGAGTGCACATTATAGTGACATGTGGTGCGGCTTTGCTCACCCCCTCTTTTCCTCCCTCCCTTCTCCTCTCTCCCTTTCTCCTTCACCCCTTTCCCTCCTCTCCCTCCTCTCTTCTCTCTTCACCCACCTCTCCCTATCTTTACCTCCTCCTCCTCTCCCCCCCCTCCTCCTCCCTCTCCCCCTTCTCTTAATATTCCCCTCACAAAGCAAATCTGCTTTACCCAGCATCACCGGGTACCTTTGCTAGTCATAAATAAATAAATAAAAATCAATGAGGCTAGGAGTTTTTGAAAAGGCAACATTAGCTGGTGCATCATGTCCATCATCATCACCATAAATTACATACCAGTCAGAGCAAGAATCACACAAGTCAACAGGTAGGTCTTCAGGACAGTCTTGGCAATGCCAGCGAACACCCTGGATGGGGTCGCTTCCGCAGTTATCACACTAGTGGAGTAGAGGAGACAGGAGAGGAAATGTACACAAGGCTGCACAAATCAGTTCAAACATTAATGAATCATTTAAGTAAAGTTTGAGGGGAAAAAGATTGGGGAGAGGAGAGGTGCACGGGGGCATTAAAATAAAGGAAGGAATTTGTCACAGTGAGAACGACGTGGCACGGCGCAAGTGCGCAACATTTCTAATTATATAAACTTGAATGTTGGCATGTTTGTTTGGAACTTTGTACAATCTTTTGAATACAATTAGGCAAGATTATTTGAGAAATTGGTTAAAAATACACATTTTGAGCTACATTATCTCAAGTTAACAACCAGAAAGTCAAGAGCATTTCTCATGACCAATGGAACCATGAACAATGAACCCCATGACCAATGGAACCATGAACAATGAACCCCATGAACAATGAACAATGAACCCCATGAACAATGAACACCATGAACAATGAACCCCATGAACAATGAACCCCATGAACAATGAACCCCATGAACAATGAACCCCATGAACAATGGAAGCAAGCAGCCATTTATATCTGAGATGACTCTTTTTATTATTATTTTGTCAGAATTTTGCCAATTTTTATTTTAACTGTCCCATTTGCATCCAAAGCTTAACTTCTACAGATAATTTCAATTATGATTGCACTTTTTATTCAATGAAGCAACATTCTAAAAGGTTTTTTTATTTAATGCATGAATTATATTTAAAAAGATGAGTTAATTAACTTACACTCCAAAAGTTTCCTTTTTGTCTTCCTCTTGCTCTACAAAAGTTGAGGCCTATGAAAGAGCTAAATGATAAAGTGCGGCAGGTTACTAAACTGACGAAAAGGAGTGGAGGACAGCAGGAAAATGAAAATGCACACAATACCCAGCACAGTATGCGAAGCAGATTGGAAGGCAGGAAATAGGGTGAGAGGTCAGTGACTGTCAAGTAGTTGAGCAATAGATATGGAAAATACTAAGTGGTGTGGATTGGCACAAGTCTTGATGAACTGAAGGGAAGGCAGGAGACAACAGACATCGAGTCAGTTTCACATGAAAGAGAAGTTGGAAAAAGCGATAGAGGTGCCTATGATATTCAGAGTATAGACTCAACAGAATCCAGGAGAGACATATCTGAAGCAGGTGCACCAGCCCATAAAGGACAGTAGTACTCCATCAAGCTGTTGATGGGGGGGGGGGGGGGGGGAGGGAGGGGGGAAAGGGGGGGTTAAGCGATGAATTTACTAAGAAAGCACTTTGCACAACAGGGGATGCCCATTCTGTGGCGAGCTTTGGAGACAATCTTGGGAATGTGGTCTGTCCAAGAGAGATCATGGCTGTTGGTAAGTAGGGTGCTGAATATTGAGGAAATGAACTTCCAGGGGATGATCACAGAACCAGATAGAGGATGGTTGGAGAGTTGAAAAGAGAGAAGATAAAGGAGACTTTTAAATGACAAAACAAGATTTGAGAATATGCACTACTGCCACATGGGCCTATTGTAGAGACTGTGTTGAGATTAGCCAGGTACAGTGCCGTCAGAGACAACATTCACACCCCTTGACTTTTTCACGTTTTGTTGTGATACAGCTTGAATTGAAAATGGATTAAATTGAGATTTTTTTTTGTCACTGATCTACACATAATGCCAATGTCAATGTGGAATTTTTATTTTAGAAATTTTAATGAAATAATTAAAAATGAAATGTAGAAATATGTAATTTACATAAGTATTCAACCCCCTGAGTCAATACTTTGTAGAAGCACCTTTGGCAGCGATTACAGCTTCGAGTCTTCTTGGGTATGTCGGTATCAGCTTTGCACATCTGAATTTGTAGAGTTTCTCCCATTCTTCTTTGCAGATTCGCTCAAGCTCTGTCAAGTTGGACGGGGAGCGTTGGTGAACAGCAATCTTCAAGTCTTTCCACAGATTCTCAATGGGATTAATGTCTGGGCTTTGGCTGGACCACTCAATGACTTTCACGTTCTTGTTCTGAAGCCATTCCAGTGTTGCTTTCGCTGTATGCTTGGGGTCATTATCCTGTTGGAACATAAATCTTTGCCGCAGTCTAAGGTTTTTTGCATTCTGAAGCAGGTTCTCCTCAATGATTTGCCTATATTTTGGCTCCATTCATTGTTCCCTCTATCCTTATAAGTCTCCCAGTCCCTGCCACTGAAAAGCATCAAGGGGTGTGATTACTTTTGGAAGTCACTGTATTTCTTGAACTCTGTGGGTGAAAAACTCAGTGTCCATGAAGTAGTGAGAATGGGGTAGGTAAGGTGGGGATGGGAAGGGAAGGGTTGCGTACAAGTGCGCTGAAGGGAAACGCCAACGTTGTCTCGTCATCAAGTGTCCACAGTGACCATTTCTGGTACTAAATGGGATGAATGGATGGAGAGTTCATACACGAAACAAATGTAATCGAGTAGATCACAAGTGCATTGTAACAAAATAATGTGAGAGAAAGTCATATTTATAATATAATAATAATCTTCTTCTCCTCCTCTTCCCTTCAAAAGGGGTGAGGTCCAATGGCCCCAAACTTCTGCCCTACCTTGACCACAATACTCCTCCACTCCCCTCTGTCCTCAGCTAATAATCATAATAAAATATTAATACAAATACCTGTAATTGCCATTTGTTGTTCATACGGTCTGCCACTGAATTTGATTACAGATTCTGCTGCATCACAAAGCCGTAATCTGAGGCCTGTACTGCAGCAACACAAAGCCATGATTTGAGGCCTGAGATGTTGTAAGACAAAGCCATGATTTAGAGGTCTGAGGTTATGTAAGACAAAGCCATGATTTGAGGCCTGAGGTGCTGTAAGATAAAGCCATGATTTGAGGCCTGAGGTGCTGTAAGACAAAGCCATGATTTGAGGCCTGAGGTGCTGTAAGACAAAGCCATGATTTGAGGCCTGAGGTGCTGTAAGACAAAGCCATGATTTGAGGCCTGAGGTGCTGTAAGACAAAGCCATGATTTGAGGCCTGAGGTGCTGTAAGACAAAGCCATGATTTGAGGCCTGAGATGCTGTAAGACAAAGCCATGATTTGAGGCCTGAGATGCTGTAAAACAAAGCCATGATTTGAGGCCTGAGGTGCTGTAAGACAAAGCCATGATTTAGAGGTCTGAGGTTATGTAAGACAAAGCCATGATTTGAGGCCTGAGGTGCTGTAAGATAAAGCCATGATTTGAGGCCTGAGGTGCTGTAAGACAAAGCCATGATTTGAGGCCTGAGGTGCTGTAAGACAAAGCCATGATTTGAGGCCTGAGGTGCTGTAAGACAAAGCCATGATTTGAGGCCTGAGGTGCTGTAAGACAAAGCCATGATTTGAGGCCTGAGGTGCTGTAAGACAAAGCCATGATTTGAGGCCTGAGATGCTGTAAGACAAAGCCATGATTTGAGGCCTGAGATGCTGTAAAACAAAGCCATGATTTGAGGCCTGAGGTGCTGTAAGACAAAGCCATGATTTGAGGCCTGAGGTGCTGTAAGACAAAGCCATGATTTGAGGCCTGAGGTGCTGTAAGACAAAGCCATGATTTGAAGCCTGAGATGCTGTAAGACAAAGCTATGATTTGAGGCCTGAGATGCTGTAAGACAAAGCCATGATTTGAGGCCTGAGGTGCTGTAAGACAAAGCTATGATTTGAGGCCTGAGGTGCTGTAAGACAAAGCTATGATTTGAGGCCTGAGGTGCTGTAAGACAAAGCCATGATTTGAGGCCTGATATGCTGTAAGACATGATTTGAGGCCTGAGGTGCTGTAAGACAAAGCCATGATTTGAGGCCTGAGATGCTGTAAGACAAAGCTATGATTTGAGGCTTGAGGTGCTATAAGACAAAGCCATGATTTGAGGCCTGAGGTGCTGCAAGACAAAGCCATGATTTGAGGCCTGAGGTGCTGTAAGACAAAGCCATGATTTGAGGCCTGAGGTGCTGTAAGACAAAGCTATGATTTGAGGCTTGAGGTGCTGTAAGACAAAGCCATGATTTGAGGCCTGAGGTGCTGCAAGACAAAGCCATGATTTGAGGCCTGAGGTGCTGTAAGACAAAGCCATGATTTGAGGCCTGAGATGCTGTAAGACAAAGCTATGATTTGAGGCCTGAGGTGCTGTAAGACAAAGCTATGATTTGAGGCCTGAGGTGCTGTAAGACAAAGCCATGATTTGAGGCCTGATATGCTGTAAGACAAAGCTATGATTTGAGGCCTGAGGTGCTGTAAGACAAAGCCATGATTTGAGGCCTGAGATGCTGTAAGACAAAGCTATGATTTGAGGCCTGAGATGATGCAACACAAAGCCATCATTCTTGGCCATTCTGCAGCTACACAAAGCCATCATTCAAGGCCATTCTGCAGCAACACAAAGCCATCATTCTCGGCCATTCTGCAGCAACACAGAGCCATCATTCTAGGCCATTCTGCAGCAACACAGCCATCATTCTAGGCCATTCTGCAGCAACACACAGCCATGATTCGAGGCCATTCTGCAGCAACACAGCCATCATTCTAGGCCATTCTGCAGCAACACAAAGCCATCATTCTCGGCCATTCTGCAGCAACACAAAGCCATCATTCTAGGCCATTCTGCAGCAACACAAAGCCATCATTCTAGGCCATTCTGCAGCAACACAAAGCCATCATTCTCGGCCATTCTGCAGCAACACAAAGCCATCATTCTAGGCCATTCTGCAGCAACACACAGCCATGATTCGAGGCCATTCTGCAGCAACACAGCCATCATTCTAGGCCATTCTGCAGCAACACAAAGCCATCATTCTCGGCCATTCTGCAGCAACACAAAGCCATCATTCGAGGCCATTCTGCAGCAACACAAAGCCATCATTCTAGGCCATTCTGCAGCAACACAGCCATCATTCTAGGCCATTCTGCAGCAACACACAGCCATGATTCGAGGCCATTCTGCAGCAACACAAAGCCATCATTCTAGGCCATTCTGCAGCAACACAGCCATCATTCTAGGCCATTCTGCAGCAACACACAGCCATGATTCGAGGCCATTCTGCAGCAACACAGCCATCATTCTAGGCCATTCTGCAGCAACACAAAGCCATCATTCTCGGCCATTCTGCAGCAACACAAAGCTATCATTCTAGGCCATTCTGCAGCAACACAGCCATCATTCCAGGCCATTCTGCAGCAACACAAAGCCATCATTCCAGGCCATTCTGCAGCAACACAAAGCCATCATTCTAGGCCATTCTGCAGCAACACAAAGCCATCATTCTAGGCCATTCTGCAGCAACACAGCCATCATTCTAGGCCATTCTGCAGCAACACAAAGCCATCATGCGAGGCCATTCTGCAGCAACACAAAGCCATCATTCTAGGCCATTCTGCAACAACACAAAGCCATCATTCCAGGCCATTCTGCAGCAACACAGCCATCATTCCAGGCCATTCTGCAACAACACAAAGCCATCATGCGAGGCCATTCTGCAGCAACACAAAGCCATCATTCTAGGCCATTCTGCAGCAACACAAAGCCATCATTCTAGGCCATTCTGCAACAACACAAAGCCATCATTCTTGGCCATTCTGCAGCAACACAGCCATCATTCCAGGCCATTCTGCAGCAACACAAAGCCATAATTCTAGGCCATTCTGCAGCAACACAGCCATCATTCTTGGCCATTCTGCAGCAACACAAAGCCATCATTCCAGGCCATTCTGCAGCAACACAAAGCCATCATTCTAGGCCATTCTGCAGCAACACAAAGCCATCATTCTAGGCCATCTGCAGCAACACAAAGCCATGATTCAAGGCCATTCTGCAGCACCACCAAGCCAGGATTTGAGGCCATTCTGCAGCACCACCAAGCCAGGATTTGAGGCCATTCTGCAGCAACACAAAGCCATCATTCTAGGCCATTCTGCAGCAACACAAAGCCATCATTCTAGGCCATTCTGCAGCAACACAAAGCCATCATTCCAGGCCATTCTGCAGCAACACCAAGCCAGGATTCGAGGCCATTCTGCAGCAACACAAAGCCATGATTCGAGGCCATTCTGCAGCACCACCAAGCCAGGATTTGAGGCAATTCTGCAGCACCACCAAGCCAGGATTTGAGGCCATTTTGCAGCACCACCAAGCCAGGATTTGAGGCCATTCTGCAGCACCACCCAGCCAGGATTTGAGGGCTCAGCTGCAGCAACACAAATCCATGATTCGAGGTCATTCTGCTGCAACACAAGGCCATGCTTTGAGGCCAGGCTGCTGCACTGTAAAGCCACACTCTTAGCCTTTTCTGATGCACCAGGAAGCCAAGCCAAGTTTTGAGCAAATAATGCTGTATGATGAAGACATGCTTTGGCTACAGAAAATAACAAGAATAAAATTGTTAAAGAATATACAAACTGGAAAGTATATTTTGATACAGATGTGTCGATGGATGTGCCTCCACCCACGCGAGATGTCAACCTACACAAATGTGATCTCAAATAAGGTCACATGAAAAATTAAAGGTCCCTTGAGAGACAGTGTGAGAGAGAGAGAGAAGACAGATAAGTAAAATAGAACAACATCAGAATATTCTAATTTGAGTTATGGTCCACAATGACGTTCCGCAACCTATGGGTCACAACCCAATGTTTGGGTTGCGAAGGATTTTCAATGGGTCCCACGATCGTTTCAGAAATCGCGGGAAAAAAAACAAACTTTATCGACGATTTACTTCTGCAGACTGAACAGAACAGAGATCAAACGAACGCCGACACAAACTTTATAGTGTGGACTCTTCCACCACGCTGTACCGATGTACCGCGTGTGCATCCGGTCAGTCAGATCATACGTTTAGTTTCCGACACGCGAATGTCCATTGCTTTTCATTCGAAAAATTGAGCTGTGAGCCATCATTCCATCCATCAAATTCATCAATGATTACCACCTTCTGACCTAAATAGCCATCCCACCATGCCCCAATAGCCATCCCAGAGGATGAATTTGATGGAGAAAAAGATATGCCATATACGTAAATGCTACAGCTACTTGACCGTTACCCTCTGCGTTTGCCTATAAAAGGTGCTACAGTTGTGTTTAATTCACCATTAGTAGTGATCACCTCAAACAAGACACCACAGGAGTGGTATCCAACAACGGAGATATCAGCATTGAGCAGGAGACTGGACCATCTACTGTCTTTACAGGATAAACCCAAAGCAAGTTAAACCTTCTTAAGAGTAGGCTCGTAGAATGTTGCCTTCATGGAAACAAACATTCGCATCCACGGTAATTCAGCAGGTCTTTGCTCGCTTAGCCACTGTATATAACCGAGAATAGCAGGTGTTTTGTATGCTGCCGTTAACAGGCCCGTCCTACTGTTGGTGTGTGTCGTCCACTCTTTACCGAAAGGCTTGTCCTTTGTCGCCGTGGCAACCAGGTTCGGGTCGACGATACCCAGGTATCTACTGAAGAATGTATAACGCCCGTAAGGTACTTGCCATGGCTAGAAAGTATCAGCCTGTGTTCCTGAACTATGGGTTCATCTTGAATATCGATAAGCACAATGTTCATCGACCACAGTGTGTGATATGCCTTGACGTGTTGGCCAACGAGTCCCTCAGGCCCCAAAAGCTGAAACGGCACCTCGAGAAGAAACATGGAGATCATGTCAACAAGTCGCGGGAGTTTTTTCTCCGGATAGAACGCGAGATGAACAACAGCAAGTCAGTAATGAGTTCGGCTGTTTTTCCGTCGAAGGGACTGACCAAAGCCAGCTACCTGGTGGCGGGGAAGATAGCCAAAGAAAAGAAACCGTACACTCTTGCGGGTAAGTTTATTATTATTTTTTTCCCGTTAAAGTATTTCACTGCATTGGCGGTTTGTAGGTTCATGAAGTAATACATGGCGCTGTAAGTATAAAATAAATTAAAAAAACCACCTTTAGAGGCCATTTTTCCCCGCAAAGCGGGGGTTGGCCTTTTTCGGGCACCGTGGTTGTTGTTTGTTGTTGTTGGTCCCCTTTTTGAAGCAATGTTTTACGGCCGGATGCCCTTCCTGCCGCCAACCCTGTTTGTCGCCTTTTACGACAAACAGGGTATTACCAGTGAACTGGTACTCAATTAGCCGACCTCGGAAGGATGACAGGCTGAGTCAACCCCCTGGCGTTAATTCAGCGATCGACCGGGATTCGAACCCAGGATCCTAGGATCCTAAGCTGGCACCCTAGCCGCAAAGCCAACACCAGGCTACTGTAAGTATAGCGCTGGAAGTATAGTTAAATTTAATTTTTCATTTCGTCTTTAGAATATTGATGTGTCGGGTTCTTGCTTACTATTACTCGTGCCATGTATACGTTGGTATATCACAACTTCGTAAGTTTTATTGTTTGTTGCAATACAGCCATTCTTAAACTTTGCCTCTTTTTTAAAAGTGCGTATGGCAATCACATCGTACATATTTAATTTTTATAATGCCATGGAACTGCTGTTCTTAACCTGGGGGTCGTGACGTACGCGCATACGCTAACAAAATACTGTGTGTGGTAATGGTATGTACCTTTGTTAGGTTCCTAAAAATGGGCTCAACAAATTGATATGTTATTTATGACCCCTTCATGACCCCTGGAAAACCCCAAACGACCCCCATGTTGCGAACCGCTGCCTTGGAACAAAATCAGGATTAATCATAAAGTGAAAGAAATGTTCATGTGTTATTTTATTTATCTTATATTGCAGAGCAACTCATCGTGCCATGCGCCAAGGCGATGTGCAGAGAAGTGCTTGGAGAGACGGCGGCTTCCAAGATAAGCACCATTCCGCTTTCTGCCGACAGGATTCGCGGATAATAGACCTTTTTTTTCTTCTTCTTTTTTGTATACAGAATCGAGGCTCGTGAAAGAGCTAACATTTATCACAAAAAAAAAAATCAAACAAACAAAATATATAAAAAGAGGGAGCGGTACACAAGATGGGGAGAGAAGGGGAAGCACACAAACACAGCATTTGAGAGCAGGGACATCAGGAGATGTGTGGGAGCGAGAGGGCTTGGGGGGAGGAGGCGTGGGAAGGGGGAGGGGAGAGGGAGAAGTATAAAACACAAGGACACCAAGGACTTCCAGGAAAGAAGTTGGTATTTCAAAAAAGTGGATTTGGGGTGAAATTAGCGGGGGTGGAAAAGATCAAGGTTTTGGATGGGGGAAGATAAGAGATGGTGGTGAACAGATGTTTTAAAGACCTGGAGGGAGGAGTGGGATTGAAGAGTGAGGGAGTTTGTTCCAGAGGCAGGAGAAAAGAGGAATGAAAGAGTGAAGGTGAGCAGAGAGTCTTGATTTTGGCAGTTTAACCATAAGAGGGTTGCAGGCAGATCTTGTGCGACCTGTAGGAATATTTGGGGGACAGAGCGCAGAGAGAGCTGGGGGAGCAAGGCCGGAGAGGAGTCGGGAGAAGACGGGAAGGCCACCAACCTGCCTGCGGTGAGTAAGTGAAAGGCCCTCGGAGATAGCTTCATCGCGGGAGATTCCAATGATTCTGAACGCTTTGGTTTCAACAGCGTGAAGCAGAGCTAGGTGTGAGGCAGGAGCACCAGCCCAGAGGGGAGAGCAGTACTCCATTGAGCTGCGGATGAAAGCCTTGTATGTGGTGAGGAGCTCAGGTGTGCCAAGGAAGGACTTCGCACGACGGAGGATGCCCAGTCGGCGACTGGCTTTGGAGGCCAGCTTGGAAATGTGGTTTTCCCAGGAAAGATCATGGCAGATAGTGAGACCCAAAAGCTTGAGTGACAGAACTGGCTGTCACTTCGATGGGTCGCACCTGGATGCCTGGGTTATTTATTGTGTCCTGGGCTAAAAAGGTTGTGGAACGCAGGTCTACAAAATGATTTTCAAAGGGCACATGCCCTTTGCCCTGTTCAATGTAAAATTGAATCAGTTCCACTTTGTATTACAATCCATACATGTCAAGTATGGTTGAAATGTCTTGAGTGGTTCATAGGTTATTGCAGTAACACAGATTTTCAATTAAAGGGCACTTGACTACTTTAGGCCTTTGACCTTTTGAACCCAAAACATAAACAGTTCATCTTCATATTACAGCCCATAGTTATGCCAACTTTGGTCAAACTCCCATTTGCAGATTATCATGGTAATGAAAACTAGTTATCAAGAAAACAAGTTATCACAAGTTATCATGGTAATGAAAACCTGCTACTTTCAGCTTAAGGTCACATGACCTTTGTTACCCCAAAATGTTATCAGTTCATCTTTGCAGCATTACACACCTTTGTACCAAGTTTGGTAAAAAAAATCCCTTCAGTGGTTCACAAGTTATGATAACGAAAATCTGCTACTTTCAGATAAAGGTCAAATGACCTTTGACCCAAAAATATTAGCAGTTCATCTTTACATCACAATATGCCTTTGTATCAAGTTTGGTTAAAAAAAATATTAAAAAATCGCTTCAGCGGTTCACAAGTTATCACGGGAACAAAATCATCACACACGGATGGACAGCCAAACCTTTGCCTTTGGCAGCGGAGGCCAAAAATAAAATGAAAACTATTCTCTACTATTTGTTAAAAGAAAATCCAAGAGGTGTGATTTGTTAACAGAGTCCTTCACAAATTCTAAGTGGTTAAAGTTTTAGCCAAAACTGCTTACCTTGTAACCAACGTGTTGCACCAAAGCACTGCTAGCCTGAATCAGCTGCAGATGTCTGCGTAGCCTCTTCAGGTGCATTAACTCTTGGTACTCATGTGTGATGTGCAGTGAACATGGTATATCATCTTCATCCTGACAGGGTTAAAAATATATATAAAAGAACAAATCGCAGAGGGAAGCATCCTGACCAACCCTGCCCCCATTACCCCCTTCACCTCCTATTTTATTTTGCCCGTGCCACCATTTCTGAGCGAAAATATCAAAGATCATAATGAAGCAAGAACGGCACTCTTGGACGTCGCTCGATATGCCTTCGCCAACATTATTACATCATTATATATACTTGTACCAAGTTTGATTTAAATACCTTCAGCTGTCCTCAAGTATCACATTTTTACCTGAAATGACCTCTGACCTTTGACAGCAAAATGTAATCAGTTCATCTTTGCATCATAATACATCCTGTTACGTTTATTGGGGGTAGGTAAAAGGATCCTATAGGAAACGTAGGATTGTATAATTTATAGCATGGGCCTTGGACGCATTGGAGAAATATCGATGTACTTAAGTAGGGAAACTGTACCTGAAGATTGTTTATGTGTCTTCACACGAGGGGTGAAGCAGTGCTAATTAGTGTAAGGATTAAGGCTAATTTTCCCCAGTACACGATTTCCCCTCTGTGATTTTACCTTTATATTTTGCTGACAAGGCCGGCCATGAAAACCTCCATTACACAACAACATCCGCCGACAGAACCCAGGAAGAGCCGATCGGACTAAACCCCACCTCGAAAGGACCTACCAGGAAACAGGCCACACCCCCTGAGGGGCATGATTAACCCAGAGGTTGTGGGCGGGGCAATCTTGGAGGGACGTTTGGGGATTGATGCCCAAGAGGAAGAAGAGGAGCGCATCTTTCTCGCTCTTGGCTCGGTGAAGAAGCAATTTTGAGGTGCTCCGGCGTGGGGGGAATCGGAACAGACCATCGCCATCACCTTTGCAAAAGAACTTGTTGGGTCAAGCTAAGTGCACAAAAAGGCCATTTTATTTTTCCCTGTGTCCGTTTCTGTGTCTGAGTGGAGGATCCTCAAAGTAGGAGTTTCAATTCGTTTTTACCACAACTTTATTTCGTCATTGATTTCTTTTTATTAAATCATTATTGTTGAATTTTCCTTGTCATGTTTACTTGTTTGTGTTTTCACAATAAACCCGTGTGTTTCATCAGATAAACGTCGCGCATCCCGTCATTTCCGCACCTGTATAAATACCGCCAAAAATTTGGCTGCTGCCTCCGGAGTAAAAACTGTCTCGGCTATTCGTCATCCAGCGGTCTTAATCGCTGGTGACAGGACAATACTTATACCAAGATTGGTCAAAATCCCATCACTGGTTCACAAGCTAGCGTAGCAACATAATTTTTACATAACGGGATCTCTGACCTTGACCACCTGACCCCATAATCAAATCAGTTTATCTTTACATCATTGTACATACTTTTTTGTATACCAAGTCGAGGCTCATATAAGAGCTAACACATACAACATATAATAAAAGGAGCAGGATATAAGATGGGGAGAGAGGGAAACAACAACAGTAGAGAACAGGGACATCGGGAGATCTGTGGAAGAGAGAGAGCTGGGGTGGGATACATGGGATAAACAAGATGGACACTACATGGGACTTCAGGAAAGAAAACAGAATTTGAAAAAGGTGGATTTGGGGTGTTTTAACGGGGTGGTGATGAACCTACCCACCTATCCACCAGGTGTGGCCTGATGATCTTAGACAAGATCAAGGTTCATAAGAGATGGTGGTGAACAGATGTTTTAAACACCTGGAGGGAGGAGTTGGATTGAAGAGAGTGTGGGAGTTTGTTCCAGAGGCGGGGAAAAAGAGGAATGAAAGAGTGAAGGTGAGCAGAGAGTCTTGGTTTTGGCAGTTTCACCAGAAGAGGGCGACTGGCAGATCTTGTGCATCCTGTAGGAATATTTGGGGGACAGAGCATAAACAGAGCAGGGGTGCAAGGCTGGAGAGGAGTCAGTAGACAACAGAAAAACCGCCAACCTGCCTGCGGTGAGAGAGTGAAAGGCCCTCAGAATCAGCTTCATCACGGGAGATTCCAATGATTCTGAAAGCTTTGATTTTTACAGCGTGAAGCCGAGCTAGGTGTGAGGCAGAAGCACCAGCCCAGAGGGGAGAGCAGTATTCCATTGAGCTGCAGATGAAAGCTTTGTATGTGGTGAGGAGCTCAGGTGTGACCAGAAAGGACTTCGCACGACGGAGGATGCCCAGTCGGCGACTGGCTTTCGAGGCCAGATTGGAAATGTAGTTTTCCCAGGAAAGATCATGGCAGATAGTGAGACCCAAAAGCTTGAGTGACAGAACTTCTTCAAGAGGGTTGTTGAGAAAGCAGATGCGAGGGTTGTCCAGATGGTCTTTATGGAGAGACAAAGTGAGAGTGTGAGATTTGTCAAGATTGAAAGACATGTTCCACTTGTTTGACTAGTTTGTGATATTGTCCAGGTCTGCAGAGAGTGAAGGGGCTGTTGCCTGCCGATCTGAGGGTTGAGATATGGAGCGGCAGAGAGTGGCGTCATCAGCAAAGAGATAGAGAGGATTTTCCAGAGAGTCGGTCAGATCATTAACGAAGACCACAAAAAGCAAAAGGCCCAGAACACTACCTTGAGGAACTCCAGCCTGGACAGGAAGGGGAGTCGAGAGAATTCCATTTAGAGTCACACGTTGACTGACAGGAGAGGAAGTCGGAAAGCCATGCGTGGAGGTTTCCATGGATACCATAGGAGAAGAGTTTGGTGACCAGGGCGGCGTGCCAGACCATATCGAAGGCATGAGATATGTCAAGGGAGATAGCTCTGATTCCCTTTTTGACATCGAGGACCTCCATCCATTGTTGAGACAGCAGAAGCAGCATGTCCAGAGTAGAGTGACCTGGTCTGAATCCAAATTGATGATCAGAGATCAAGCCATTGGAAAAGAGGAAGGATTTGATATCCGAAGCAATGATGGATTCCATGACCTAGCTGATGATTGGGAGCAGGCTGATTGGTCTGTAGTTGCAAGGATCTATTTTTGCACATTTTTGTGTGTATGTACCAAGTTTGTTTTGTTTATACGTATACTTATACCAAGTTTGACTTGGTTCCCTTCAGCCGTTCTTAATTTATCGTGGTAACAAAAACCTATCACGGACGGACGGACAACCAGAAAACATAATGCCTATGGCGTCTTCGTCAGCAGAGGCATAAAGAAGACTATATCCGCCTTTACAGTGTACAATTTTGATTGTTACCATGTTCGTTGCAATACTTGTTACTAACATGTGTTGCACAATGAGGTAGTCCAACTGCCACTCCAACCCAGCATCATATTGACCTCTTTCATTCAGCCCTCATGTCTCTTGCACGCTTACTTACTTTCAGTTTTCCATTTCCAATTCCCAATCCCTTTGCCTCACTTGTTACCCTTGCCAGAGGAGTATTGCATTTGAGTCTGTTTGTCTGTCTGTTTGTTTGTCCGCACAGAATAAATGTGATTTTCTCTGCAAACGTTTCTGCAACCGATGCTCATTAAATGAAGCACCGATTAAGCCTGCATTGATGTTAAACATCAGAGTACATGTCGTATTGAAATGGACATATTTCTGCCTTCATGCATCATGAAAACAGAAAATCAGCTTAAATGGAGATTATACAGAGCAGCAAGCATACTGTTTGGCACGATGTAACATTTATGGAAGCAAAGTGAAGTAGAGTTAGATTTGCAACAAACTGAACCACATTTTAGAAAAACTCCACAAAAAACGAACGAAAGCTAAGTCAATGGCGCACCATCAAAATCCCCGGGCTTCCCACCTAAAGCAAAGTTGAAAAATAACAAAATGCTCCACCAGGAATGACCCGATATAAAATTTTGAGTTAAAAAAAAAAAATCTTCTGTTTTGACTCGAGACCACAAGTCCCCACCCCCTGGGTCATGAGCCGGGAGTGGAATCCCAAAACATCGTCACATATTTCATGCGTCCCCAATGTTGATTGAATTTACAAAGTTTCATTACAAAAGGTTTTACAATGTACTTGTAATTAATTTTTGGTATTTGACCTTTTGACCATGCCCCAATTGCCCCACCTTTTGACCCCACCCCAGGAGGGCAGGTCCAAAAATGATACTGCTCTCACACCTTCTTGCCATATGGTGACCATAACTACCAAGTTTGGTGAATTTCTGCACAACCGTTTAGGAAGAGATAGCATGGTGGATGGGCAGACACAGAGACAGACAGCTGATTACAATGCTGCTTTGACTCACCCAACAATAGATTGAGGATAAAAATATCTCAAAATACACCATATCTCAAAACGTTATGGATGAACTATGACAAAACTAGGGGGATGCGTTGGGTAGGTGACAAGAACAAGCTGATTATGATTAGATCTTCGTTCAGATCCAGATCTAGCTTATCAGTGAGATACAAAATGTAAACTTTCAGCCTGATGGGGGTAAGCGCTTTACCAAGTGCTGTTCTAGTTTTGTCTGTTACATCCTCATCCGTTCAGGTCTTCTACGAGCCTCGACTAGCTCTTCCTCAACCTCGACTAACTCTTCCACAAGCCTCAACTATGTATTTTAAAAAAGCAGCAATGGATGGATACATGCCCCAAACCAAAAGGATGAGATTAGGGCCATCTCTCTGGGTATCTCTCAAGCCTTTTAGACTGTCTGGCATCTAGGGTTGATTTCCAATTTGTCTAGTCCTTTGGTATTCACAGCCTCCTGCTCGATAGCTTGTCTGATTTCCTCCGAGTTGAAAGAGTGGGTGGCTCTTCATGGTATCCTTTCCCTTCAGGTATTGTCTCTCATCCTTCTCATTGTCTTTCATTAAATACGCTGCCGATCACTACTTATGTTCTCGCCCATGCGCAAGCTTGTTTCGTTATTCCGGGCCATTGTTACTTATTTTTGTGTTAATTCCACTTTTCCTAGTTGTGCAGGTCTGTCCCTGCCTCCACCCTCCAATAACCATTTGGAGGCTTGCAAACCTGTTGCCATGTGTCGTTTATATCACCCATGACCTCAAAGTCGTATATTCACCAGTACTGAGATTTGCATGAAAAGACGCACAAAGGCGTAAATACACAGGGGTTTGTGCACACAGAGGGATCTGCACAGACAGACATGCATACAGAGAGACAGACATGCATACAGAGAGATGCACTTCTTCTTCCTCTCTTCGCTTTATAAGGGACGATATCGAATCGTCCCTTATAGATCTCGAGATCTCGCGAGATGTTTGTCGGCGAGGTCACGTCTTTTCGAAGCTGTCCATGCGCTCACGCTTTCGAAGTAAAGTAATTTTTCACAATTGTGTTTTTGTCGAAACTGTATCTATCTTTCGGTGTGTGTACCTATAGTGTGTCTTTAGTAATATTCTCGGTGTTAATTTTTCATACATGTATACAAACTCGTCGGTTAATTCGTGTCGTGTATTTTGAGGCCCAGTAGGCTGGGTCCGACCTTGAGGCTTTGTTTTTCTCTCAGCGGTCCATCGATTGTGCTGCAATTACTTTCGTTTTCTGTTTTTGTCCCAGTCTTTCATCCCATACTTCCTTGTTTAAAATCTCAACTCAAAACCCCCCCCTCCCCCCAAAAAAATATTTCCTTCTCTGTTCTTATTCGTTGATCTTATTCATTTATTCGTTGTTCTTATTTGTTCGTTCGTTCTTCGATCACGTGTTTCACCCCCATTTCCATTTTCCCAGATAGTTTTCACTGCTCAATTTAAAAATGTTTAAACTTTCCCCTGAAGAACTGTATTATGTCATATATTATAACACCTTTTTCTTCTTCTTCTACAAAAGGATGCTTTCGACTTACTCACCAAATGTATTCATTCCAAAAAAAAATTCCATCTCTTACAGTTCCTCTTTTCTACATTCCCGAAACTCTCCTGCACTCCGCACTCCACCCCTCCTCCAGCGTCCTCAAACGTATTTTTGACTCGAAGGTCACGAGAAACTCATTTTGCAATAAATGTTCGATTCCCATTAATCGTACACTTTCTAAAATCCAATCTCACCCCTCCCCTCCAAATCTTCCCCATCACCCCTTCCCTCCAAAACCTCCCCATCACCCCTCCCCTCCAAAACTTCCCCATCACCCCTCCCCTCCAAATCTACCCCCTTGCCCCTCCCCTCCAAATCTTCCCCCTCACCCATCTCTTTCAAATCTTCCCCCTTCCCTCCAAAATTTCCCCATCACCCCTCCCCTCCAAATCCACCCCCTTGCCCCTCCCCTCAAAATCTTCCCCATCACCCCTTCCCTCCAAAACTTTCTCCATCACCCCTCCCCTCCAAAGCTTCCCCATCACCCCTCCCCTCCAAATCTACCCCCTTGCCCCTCCCCTCCAAATCATCCCTATCACCCATCTCTTTCAAATCTTCCCCCTTGCCCCTCCAAATCATCCCCATCACCCATCTCTTTCAAATCTTCCTCCTTGCCCCTCCCCTCCAAATCTTCCCTATCACCCATCCCTTTCAAATCTCCCCCCTTGCCCCTTCCCTCCTAAACTCCCCCCACACCCCTCCCCTCCGAGACTCTCCTCTCACCCCTCCTCCTCAAAGCGTCCTCCCCGCTTCTTCCCCCTTCCAACTTTCAACTTCATCTCCCCCAACCTTCTGCCTCGCTCTTCCCCCTCCTCAAATAACACCTCACTGTGCCTCACCCAATCACCATCAAACCTTTTGTCCGCCCCATTCTTCCCTTTCTCCAAGCCATTCTGAAATCTCTGACACACCTTCAACAGCTCTCCCTACCACTTCCACCTCTTCCACATCTTACCCTACCCCTTCTCCCCCCTGTTCTGTATCTGATGCTCCCCCTTCCTCTTCATTAACGGTATGGACCTCAAACATCCGGGGCCTTCGCTCAAACTTGACTGATCTCTCCATACAGGTTGCTTCTGACAAAACAGACGTGATCTGCTTAACAGAAACTTTCCTCCTTCATGATGTCTCTGATTCCTTGGTATCTCTCCCAGGTTACTCCCTCCTCCGGTATGATAGACCTGAGCCTCGTCCTGGAGGTGGGGTTGCTATCTTTATAAAAAACTCTCTTCCTCACTCGCCCTGCACTGCCCTCTCTCCACCTCACCCCCCAGGAATACCTTTGGCTACGGCTTCCCCTTCGCTCCCACCTTTTGTTCATATGTGTGTTGTACCGTCCGGCAAACAGTGATGACTCCATCTACATCTCGCTGTCTGATAATATGGACCAACCTCTATCTACCCATCCCAACTCTCTCTTCCTCATATGTGGTGATTTCAATTGTCACCATGCCAGTTGGCTGGGTGTGGGTACCTCTCTCACCAGCCACGGCTCCTCAGCAAAGGACTTCTGCGACTCACTGGGACTGACACAATCTGTCAATTTCCCGACTCAGTCAACGGAGCATCTTCTCTTCTGGACTTGGTTATGACTAACTTCCCTGAAAATGTCTGCTGCTCTTCTTCTGCTCCAATCGGCTCATCTGATCATGTGCTTGTTAAAGTGGACATCTCTCTGACCATTCTCAGAGAGCCTCCTCAGCGTCGACGAGTCTGGCATTTCACTCAGGCCAACTGGCACGGTCTTCAAGCAGCCATCAATCATCTGGACTGGTCTCCCATCTCTACCGCCTCCGACATCAACCCATCCTGGGAATTCTTCCAAAGTAAAATGCTCTCTCTCATGCACAGATTTATCCCATCTCGTCTTCAGTTGTCATACCCTTCCTCCCGTCCATGGTACACGGAATCTTGTAGTGAGGCTGTTGCCCAGAAACAACTTGCCTTCGTCTCCTGGAAAGCAAATCCAACGGAAGGAAATCTCATTTCCTTTCACAAAGCCCGAAACAAGTGTGTGTCCACCCTCAGGAGAGCCAGGAAACAATATCTCTCCGTTCTCAAGACCGAACTCTCTTATCTGTCTCCCTCTTCCAAATCCTGGTGGCGTCTGGTCAAATCTGTTTCTGGTGTTTGTTCCCCCTCCATCCCCTCCCTCACCTCAAACGGCTATACGGCTGACTCCGCACGTGAAAAAGCTGAATGCCTCAACTCTGTGTTTGCCTCTAAATCTTGTGTCCCAAACCCATCCCTCTTTGTACCCACCGTACCCAGCTGCTCCTGGACTCTGTGGCCTTTCCTCCTGACAAGGTGGAAAAGTTTCTATCAACCCTCGACTCTGATTCTGCAACTGGACCTGACGGCATCAGCCCACGGGTCCTAAAATCCTGTTCTTCCGCTCTTTCACTCCCTCTCTCTGTTCTCTTCGCCCTCTCTTTTGCTCAAGGTCATCTGCCATCTGCTTGGAAATCAGCCAACATCACCGCTTTGCACAAAAAAGGTGCAAAAACAGATCCTAGCAACTACAGACCAATCAGCCTTCTCCCAATTATCAGCAAAGTCATGGAATCCATCATTGCTTCGGATATGAAATCTTTCCTCTTCTCCAATGGCTTGATCTCTGATCATCAATTTGGTTTCAGACCTGGTCACTCTACTCTGGACATGCTGCTTCTGCTTTCTCAACAATGGATGGAGGTCCTCAATGCCAAACAGGAAATTAGAGCTGTCTCCCTTGACATATCACGTGACTTCGATATGGTCTGGCACCCCGCTCTGCTCACCAAACTCTCCTCCTTTGGTATCCATGGAAATCTCCACGCATGGCTGGCGGACTTCCTCTCTAGTCGTAGTCAACGTGTGGCCCTGAATGGGTTTCTCTCATCTCCTCTTCCTGTTCAGGCTGGAGTTCCCCAAGGCAGTGTTCTGGGCCCTGTGCTTTTTCTGGTCTTCATCAATGATCTCTCTGACTCTCTTGAAAATCCTCTCTATCTCTTTGCTGATGACTCTACTCTCTGTCACTCCATTCCTCATCCCTCAGATCGGCAGTCTGCAGCCTCCTCACTCTCTGCAGACCTGGACAAAATCACAGACTGGGCAACCAAGTGGAACATGTCTTTCAATCCTGACAAATCTCACACTCTTACGATGTCTCTCCGAAAAGACCGACTGGACAACCCTCCCATCCACTTTCTGAATAATCCTCTCCAAGAAGTTCTGTCACTCAAGCTTTTGGGTCTCACTATCTGCCATGATCTTTCCTGGGAAAACCACATTTCAAATCTGGCCTCCCAAGCCAGTCGCCGACTGGGCATCCTCCGTCGTGCTAAGTCCTTCCTTGGCACACCTGAGCTCATCACCACATACAAGGCTTTCATCCGCAGCTCAATGGAATACTGCTCTCCCCTCTGGGCTGGTGCTCCTGCCACACACCTAGCTCGTCTTCATGCTGTTGAAACCAAAGCGTTCAGAATCATTGGAATCTCCCGCGATGAAGCTAACTCCGAGGGCCTTTCACTCACTCACTGCAGGCAGGTTGGTGGTCTTTCTGTCTTCTACCGATTCCTCTCTGGCCTTGCCCGCCCCCCCAGCTCTCTCTGGGCTCTGTCCCCAAAATATTCCTACAGGTCGCACAAGATCTGCCTGCAACCCTCTTATGGTTAAACTGCCAAAATCAAGACTCTCTGCTCACCTTCACTCCTTCATTCCTCTTTTCTCCTGCCTCTGGAACAAACTCCCTCACTCTGTTCAATCCCACTCCTCCCTCCAGGTCTTTAAAACAGCTGTTCACCACCATCTCTTATCTTCCCCCATCCAAAACCTTGATCTTTTCTACCCTCGCTAATTTCACCCCAAATCCACTTTTTTGAAATACCAACTTCTGTCCTGGAAGTCCTTGTGTTTTATACTTTTCCCATCCCCCCCCCCCCCCTCCCCACCCTTCCCACACCTCCTCCCCCCAAGCCCTCTCCCTCCCCTCCTCTCCCCATCTTGTCTACCGCTCCCTCTTTTTATATATTTTGTTTGTGTGTTTGATTTGTTTGTGAAATAAATGTTAGCTCTTTCACGAGCCTCGATTCTGTATACAACAAACAAAAAAAAAAAAAAAAAAAAAAATGGTACCAGGTTTCTGTCCTGAACATGATACTGTTTCACTTCCCTTTGTTCTCAGCCAAATCTCTGCACTTTACAACCACCCGATGCTATTGATATCACTCCTCACACAATCTTCTCATCTCAGCCACAGTCTACTGCTTTTCCTCCAATTTGCTCCAATAACCTGTCCGCCTTCCTTGCTATTCTCTTTCTCCATCCACATCAAGTGTCCAACCCATCTTCCAATCCAGCCAGCTTTTTACCAATCTTCCCATCAAGTTCATCTTCAGACCAATCTCCTCCCTCAGGTAATCCATCCTCCTTCTATCCACCCCATTCACTCAATCCTCTTGGCCCAGTTGGCCTGACAATCCTGCAGACTCTGTTGTTGTCTCTCTGTCAGTGCCACCATATCCAGACCCTAAAGGTCGGCCAGCATTGCACAAGACACGAGAACTTTCCTTTTCAATTTCATTGATATTTTTTCGATCAGCCATCAATCCCTCCACCCTCATCCATGCATTTGGACCAACCTGTATCCTCCTCTGCACCTCTGCCTCCAAACTGCCATCCCCGGTTACTATTCTCCCTCAAACCCGCAGATACTCAAACCTATTTCCTTGCCTCATGTCTTCTGCCATTCTCCAAGTCTAACCCGATATCAATTTCCTTTATCTGTTGTCCAACCCACATTAACTCAAGTCTTCTTCATACTCATTTTCAATCCACGTTTCCAGAAATCCTCCTTCCACTCCCTCAGTACCTCCTGCATTTCCTGCTTACTCTCCGCCATAACAGCCAGACTGTCCACACACAACATCCTCCACAGAATTCCTTTCATGTTTACCGTCCTGCTGACCAGCTCCATCACTATCACTATCACTATGATAAACACGTGTGGGGTGAGACCTTCCCTGCCTCAATCCGTTGGATTCCACTGACATCCTATGACCAACCAAACTTCTCGATTCCCTTGTACATCCCTTCCATCACCTAACTTCTGCTTCCTGCATTCCCATCCACCTCAGTATCACCTACAGCCCCACACTATGTCTTTAGCGGGTCCAAATGCCATTTCACCTTGAATCTCCAACCTCTTTTCCACCAACTATCTCAGAGTGAACATTTCATCCATCGTCTCCCTACCATTGTTGTTCTTCGCCTATCTCTCTCTCTCCACACTATTCCTTATCCTCCCATCCAGAATCCTCTCCAGTACCTTCATTATATGACTTAGGAGTGTACTGCCTATGTACCTCCACGGATCCCGTACATCATCCTTCCTCTTCCATATTGGCAAAATTAGCCCCGTCTTCCAATCTGGAATCGAAACCCTTCTCATATGTATATCCAACAGCCTCTTCATCCATCTGACTAACTTCTCAGACTTCAATTAGCATCTCATTGATGCCTAGCACTCTTCCCTTCCTCCTCTTTAATGCTGTCCGCACCTCCAACTCCATGATTTCCACCAATTCCACCATCCCCTTTGTATCACATGGAAGCTCAGCAAACCATTGTTTCCTCCCTTGTTCAACAGCTCCTCAAAATAGCTTTCCCATCCCTTCGAATACTGCCCCCCCTTCTCTGTCACTAGCTTCCTGTCGCCATCCTTAGACATCGCCCCTCCCTGCCCCCCATTCACATCCTTACCATCGTAATCCCTGCCATGAGCCGATTTATACATCATCGTCCCACCATCCTATTCTAACCTGCCGCACGCATACACTTCCACATCGTTCCTTGCTTAGCTCTCCTTGCTGCTTTGATACTGTCTATATTGATAAATGGATACTGTCCATGTCTAAATGAGTGTCTATGTCTGTATTGATAAAGTTTACATTCCAAACTTGTCTCATATTTATTCATATGTCGAAATACAATAAGCTTCGTCCCAAATATGCTTGTTAAAGTTGTTTTGGGAACCCTTACCGAGATATCATTCTCATTAGTGAGGTCATCAAAGTGGTTGCCAAGCAGACTTGACTGAGAGTCTTCTTCATCCATAAAGACAGGTGGAAGGTGGGAACTCATAAAGGTAGATGGTCGGAAGAGAAGCCTGTTGAGTGGATGCTGTCGCTTGCTAGGAGCCTGCTGTTCACATAAAATGGGAATATCACATGATCAGTTATATGGACATCTGCAATTTTAGCAGGTGTCAGGTGGGAGAGTACCTAATTAAATTATTTTTACATTATGCAGGATAAAAAAAGATGTGTAAACGCACCAAATAAAAGTGGATAGGTAAAAATCGACTGGCACAAGAGTAAGAATTTGTGAAGATGGTACAGGTACATCAAAACCAGGATAGTTGTGCAAAACTTCCTGCCTCCTCGTTAGCAGTTGCTCGAGATTGACAGGATTGAGGCACGTGTCACATAATTTTCAATTCATTTTAAGTTTATGGAAATTGATGGACATATGTATTGTGAAAACATTTATGTTGAGTTCAGTGAAACAGCAAAGGTAACAAAGCTAAAAATCAAGATTTGTGCTTGCTGTGTCAACCGAATTGCAGCTGGATAATCACTCTTCGTTCTGCTAGCCGACGTGACGATCTACTAAGTCAGAGCAGCATTAAGCAACCAATTAAACATTGGCTTTCGGTATTAGGATATCCTGAGAATATCGCTCATCAAATTCCAAGCTGTAGTTTTATTTTTGTGATAGATTAATCATTCGATTTAGAAGGGGGAAAACAAAAAAAAAACTACATCATCCATCAATCTCATTCTTCCCTCCAGGGCTTCAAGACGGCTGTTCACCACCATCTGGTCTGAACTCATCACCCATCCATAACCATGATCTTTTCTACCCCCATTAACTCCCCTCAAGCACCCCTCCCACCCCCTTATTATATTCTGGGTTATTGTGACAACATAGCTTCTTAAAATTCACACAACCTCATTAATTACCAACCTCATGAATTATATTAATCAAGTGTGTGTGTAATTACCAACCTGTTCAATACCCGGTCCCTCAACAACAAATGCCTCATCCTGAACGACTACATCCTGGAAAATAAACTGGACTTTCTCTGTCTCACTGAGACCTGGCAACAACCACTGGACTACAACACGCTCAACCTCACCACACCCAATGGATATTCTTACATCAATAAACCACGCTCGGAGGGCCGAGGTGGTGGAATTGCCGTTATTCACCGACAAGACATCAAGACCAACCTCATCTCCATCTCATCTGCTCCATCATTTGAACACCTGGCTTTTAAACTCTCTGGTCACACACAGTCAGTCATGGCTGTTGTCTACCGCCCTCCCAAACCACACCCATCATTCCTGTCTGACTTCTCCTACTTTCTGACCCAGCTATGTTCCCTCTCCCTCTCAATCCTCCTCCTTGGTGATTTCAATATCCACATGGACTCCACTGACTCCACGCTAACCACTGACTTCACTGATTTACTCACCTGCTTTAACCTCACTCAACATGTCAACTTTCCTACCCATAACCGTGGTCACATTTTGGACCTTGTCTGCTCTACTGGACTAATTTTGCACCATCTCTCTGGCTCCGACCTCACTCTCTCTGACCACCTAGCCATCACTCTGACCATCAACATCCCCACCCCAGCACCAAGGCATTATCGCACTATCAACTTCTGTAAGCTAAACGCTCTTTCACCGACCTCATTCTCATCGACCCTCTCTGAAAAAATGTCCACTTCTCCCTTCGTTGACCTCCACACCCCTTCTGACCTCACTGACTACTACAACCACACTCTCTCCTCCTGCCTTGACCAACTTGCGCCTATAAAAACCAAAACAGTTTCTTTCACCCATTCTGCTCCCTGGTTTACCCCTGAACTCCGCCTGATGAAAACTCGTGCTCGCCAACTTGAAAGACTCCGCAATAAAACAGGTCTCACAGTTCACTCCCAGGCCTACAAGGACCACATACAACACTATAAAGATGCCCTCTCCCGCGCCCGCTCCGCCTACTACTCTCAAATTATCCACTCTGGCTCCGGAAACCCAAAAGCACTCTTCTCTACAATAAACCAACTCCTCAGCCCCCTGAACACCACCACCCAGTCATTCACAATAGACAACTGCATCTCCTTCCTTTCATTCTTCCAACGCAAAATTGAAAACATCTACAACAGCTTGACCACCGCCGCACCCGCTCCCACTCAAACCACCTGCCCCCCCTTATCTTGCCATCCCCTGTCTCAATTCTCCCCAGTCTCCCCTATTGACCTCTCTGAACTCCTCATCAGAATGAAAACTGCCACCTGCACTCTTGACCCCATCCCCTCCAGCTTTGTCAAGGCCTCCCTTCCTGCTCTCTCTCCACTTATCATTGCAACAATAAACTCCTCCCTGTCTACAGGCATCGTCCCACCATCCCTCAAAATTGCTGCTGTTACCCCCATTCTGAAAAAACCTGGACTAAACCCTGACACCCTAAATAACTTCAGACCCATCTCCAACCTACCCTTTCTGTCAAAGGTTTTGGAACGCGCTGTAGCCACTCAACTCAAACATCACCTCTCTGCCAATAACCTGTATGAAACATTCCAATCCGGATTCCGCTCCAACCACAGTACTGAAACTGCTCTCCTCAAAATCACCAACGACCTTCTCCTCTCCTCTGACGCTGGCAACCTCAACATTCTCATCCTCCTCGACCTCAGCACCGCCTTTGACACCATCGATCACACCATCCTCTTCACCCGACTTGAAACCACCTTTAACATTACCGGCACTGCCCTCTCTTGGATTAAATCATACCTCTCTGACAGACGTCAGTTCATCTCCATCAATAACTGCAAATCCCCCACTGCTCCCCTCCCCCAAGGTGTCCCCCAAGGTTCAGTTCTTGGCCCCCTCCTCTTCATCCTTTACCTGTCCCCCCTCGGTCACTTAATCCGCCGTCATGGTCTCCAATTCCACTGCTTCGCCGATGACATCCAGCTTTTCATCTCCACCAAGTCCATCTCCACCGCCACCCACTCTATCCTGACAAACTGCATCACTGAAATAAAATCCTGGCTTCAAATCAACTTCCTCAAACTTAACTGTGATAAATCTGAAATAATCATCATTGGCCCAAAAACGCTCACCAAGTCCACCCATAACTTTGCCCTCAACATCGACGGTTTCCCAGTATCCACCTCCCCTCACATCCGGAATCTTGGCATCATCTTTGACCAAACCCTCTCCTTCGACAAATACACTAAACAGATCACAAAGACAGCCTTCTTTCACCTGAAAAACATCGCCCGTCTCCGTCCATCCCTCTCCTCCACGGCTGCAGAAACCCTCATCCACGCCTTCATCACTTCCCGTCTGGACTACTGCAATAGCCTCCTTTATGGTTCACCCTCAACAATCACCAATAAACTCCAATACATTCAGAACTCCGCTGCCCGTCTACTCACCCATTCCCGGACCCGTGACCACATCACCCCCGTCCTTTACAAGCTCCACTGGCTCCCCATTTCCCAGAGAATCCAGTACAAAATCCTCCTCTTGACCTACAAAGCCCTCCATAACCTGGCCCCATCCTACCTGGCTGACCTCCTCTCCAGACACACTCCCACCCGCAACCTCCGCTCTGCTGGTACCAACCTCCTGACCCCCCCCCCCCCCCATCCGGACCAAATTTAGATCCTGGGGGGACAGGGCCTTCTCCATCGCTGCTCCCACCCTCTGGAACTCGCTACCTCACACCATCAGAGACTCCTCCTCACTCACCACATTCAAAACTTCACTCAAGACCCACCTGTTCAACACTGCATTCAACATTTAACCCACAGCATCTAACCCCTGACTATCTCCTCGCCTTCTCCCTCCTTTGTGCTTTGAATATTTCCCTATTGATTCTTCTTTTTTGCAATTGTTTTTATGTTTTGCTATGCATTATGTTTTGCACTCTGTCAAAGCGTCTTTGGGCTTCCTGAAAAGCGCTATATAAAATAAATGCATTATTATTATTATATGTGTGTATATGTGTGTCTATGTATATGTATATATACATGTGTGTATGTATGTGCCTATGTGTGTGCATGTATGTGCACAGTGTGTGCACATGTGTATATATATATATATATATATATATATATGTGTGTGTGTGTGTGTGTGTGTGTATGCTGCCTCAAGTAAAAATCAACTGCAAGTAAATCATTTATGCATCAGCCTTGAGTAAAGAAACATAGGATATTTTATACCAATAAGATTATGAATATGGGACCACGTTGTTTACTATCCCCACCATGTGCTAATCAAATTCATTCACACACACACACACACACACACACACACACACACACACACACACACACACACACACACACACACACACACACACACACACACACACACACACACACACACACACACACACACACACACACACACACACACACACACACACACACACAATTAATTGTACAGTATCGGGTGTTCCTAAACTTAAATAATTTAAAGGATTGTTGTAAATGATGTTAATTTTACAACATCCCGTATTCAACTTTATTTAAATTTTAAACCTCAAACATAGTTCCTCCACCTAAAGCAAGAACCTTAACCCGTAAGCAACTGACTAGTTTCCCGACTGCATGGATCATCAGCTGGGCACCGTTCTTCCTCGAGGTTTCAATCCTTAGGCCAGGACCTCTCCAAACGGCGGATCCACAAACTTGATCATGGATCCACATCAATTGATGGTAAATCAGTGGATCCACAACCTCAGTTGCGTCCAGGCAGTCAGTCAACCCATCAATGCAACATCACTTATTCCAACTTTACTTGCAATAGGATTTAATGTGTTATCATATATTTATAACTTTCCTTACACACTCGCTAATATGATAATATCATTAAATCATGCACATCTTACGCTTAAACACATCACTCGACCAAAGAGCATGACCACACCACCTACCATTCTATCAACCTCTATTTCGAATGTTCAAAATGTCATATATAACAGTGTTTGGCATGCTGCCGTATCCTAGCAACCAATGATTCCTAGCAACATTAATTTGTAGTATATTTAATTATTATATTGTA
Organism: Myxine glutinosa; assembly: GCF_964187855.1. NCBI lineage: Eukaryota > Metazoa > Chordata > Myxini > Myxiniformes > Myxinidae > Myxine > Myxine glutinosa. The sequence continues at coordinate 93,241,482 of NC_136268.1, forward strand.
CTGTATTTACATAAAGATCTCATGAATAATATTATATTGTACTGTACTTGTATTATATTGTACTGTAATATAATATTATATTGTACACTTCGAATGTTCAAACTGTCATTTATAACGGTTTTTGGCATGCTGTCGTATCCTAGCAACCACTGATTCCTAGCAACATTGATTTGTAGTATATTGAATTATTATATTGTACTGTATTTACATAAAGTTTTTTTTTTACATTTACATAATATTTACATAAAGTACTGTACTGTATTTACATGTAGTACATTCATCCCTGGTGTTGGGCTAGCGGCTAGGGTGCCGGCTTAGGATCCTAGGATCCTGGGTTCGAATCTCGGTCGATCGCCGAATTAATGCCAGGGGGGTTGACTCAGCCTGTCATCCTTCCGAGGTCGGCTAATTGAGTACCAGTTCACTGGTAATTCCCTGTTTGTCGTTGAAGGCGGCAAAAAGGGTTGGCGTCAGGAAGGGCATCCGGCCGTAAAACATTGCTTCAAAAAGGGGACCAAAAAAACAACAACTACCACGGTCCCCGAAAAGGCCAACCCCCGCTTTGCGGGGAAAAATGGCCTCTAAACGGTGGTTTTTTTTTTTTTACTGTATTTACATAAAGATCTCATGAATAATATTTTTAATATTCGTATTGTATTTTACTAATTTGATTTGGTGTCGTTTTGTGATTTTAAAGAAAACTTGTTTTAATCTATCAACTGCAGCCCCCTGTGCTAACATACGTCTGACTAGTTGTAATTTATTGACCAGTTCAGAGCTGTGTGTGGTTGCTCTCACAGTCCTAATTATTTCACCTGCAACCGTAGCATAAAATAGCTTTTTGGGAATGTTGCTGTCTAAGAAAGGCATTCAGACAATGTGGCATGGAAAGGCATCTCGTTTATCAAATAATTTGGTGTGAAATTTATTATTATGGATATCAATTTGTAATTCTAAAAAGGAAACTGAAGTGGAAGTTTGGTTTTCCTTTTTTAATTCAAGTTCTTTTGGATATATATATATCATCATGAAGCTGCTCAAATATAAATCCATCATTAATTGCCAACAAATCATCAATGAACCTGAAGATGTTTCCGCATCTTCATGCAGTTGTTAATTTATTCCTGCACATGTTCTGGACCCAATCAAATTCGTACATGTGCAGAAACAAATTTGCAAAGAAAGGGGCCGGATCTGAACCCATGGGTATACCCACTTTCTGCTGGAGTATCTTGTTGCCAAATGTAAATAAACTGTTGTTCAGCAGAAATCGAATACTTTCTTTGAGTTTACTTTTTGAAAAACTACATGAATATTGATTATCCTTTACAGACCAGTGTGCTCTGTTTTGATATACATTAATGTATACTCTATTACCTCCTGCAAATGCTTTATCTATTGCTCTGTCCAATGCAGTTACGAGCTTGTCATGTGGAATGTTTGTGTACAATGTGGAAAAATCAAAGGTTGAAAGACATTTTGCTTTACCCTTGTTATTAATGTTGTGGACACTGTCGATTACCGGTTTGGAATTGTCAATGATCCAGAATTTCTTAATACCAGAATAAAACTTCACTTTTTCATGGTAGTTTTTTAAGCATTTATAGATTAGTTTCATTGCCGCTGTAATACTGCCCGACAAAGGTTTCAAACTATATTCTCCACTTGCGATGATGAACCTCATCTTACAAGGGTGTTTGTGCATTTTTGGGATCCAGTAAATGAACGGTAATTTATGGTGTTTATCCAGAACTAACAGTCTTCTCACCGTTGAGTGATTTGTATGGTGTTGTATCAAGTCTGTTTTGTCCTCGTTACTTATTTTGTAGGTCTTTGAAATTCCCATGTCTAAGCCCAATTCTTCCAAAAGTGTTTGAATGTAGAATGTTTTACATACAAATGCAATATTATTATTTGCTTTGTCAATTGGAACAATAACATATTGTGTTTGAAGCTGCCTTAAGCAATCACGTGTCTCTGGATTGTTTAAAATTGCCTTCGGATTATTGATTCGAACTTTTCTTTTCAAATCAACAACTCTCCTTTTCACATGTTTCTCTACCTCCGCCAACCATAAAGCCATTTGTGTGTTTGGTACTTTATGTTTATCAATTTGTTCTTTCATCCATTCACACAGTCCCATCATTGTAAGTTCCATTGCTTTATTCCAGTTTATTCTTTTATTTTCTCTATAATTTGGTCCTTTTTATAAGTAATGCACGTAATCTTTTATCTTTCACTATTCTGAGATCACCTGTGATGACGTGTTTATGATGTGGATCTTTGAATGCGGAATGTTCACAATTACAATGTGTGTTATTTAACCATTCCTCTACATCTATAGATTGTACAGTATCCTTGTAGTTGAAGATCTTTCCCCGAATTGAATTTCCCAAAGTGTACACAACTCTTGGTCGCTCTCTCTGTTGTATTGTTTCTGGAAGTTTACTCCACACTTCCTTATGTTGAAGTATTTTCTCGATATTTATCATTTCCACCCCTTTGTTATCAAACATAATTTTGATGATATCATTGTCTTTTCTACGATTCACTTTTTTAGGTTTCTCTTTGTACATTTTATGATCAATTATGTCCAGAATTGCTTCCATGTGTTGGATTGGGAGTTCCTCTTGATCGTCCTCTTCCATTAATCTGTTCACAATTTGCCAAACTTCTTTCAGTTTTTTTTTTTTAAAAGATATTGATCTTAATTCTGCTGCTGTTAAGTAATGTGCGTTAAGATGTTATTGGATTTGTTAAGTAAGTAAGATGCGTTAAGATGCGTAAGATGCGTTAAGTAAGTAATGTTAAGATATTGGATTTGTTAAGATCTAACCATTCATTTACAATTTGTTGTGGTGTGTCTATAATTGGACATTTACGTCCATAGTTATGTACTCTGTGTCTCCGAGAGTCTCGTGGTAAGGTGTTAAAAACAGAAGCGATGATGTTTTGTCCATTTTGCTGTGCATGTGTCATTAATTCTTTCATTTATTAAATCCATAAGGGTAAGCAGTTCTTAATTCTTTAATCCAGAAAAGTTCTCTACGCTTACACAATTGTGTGATTGTTTTATCTTCCATCCCATTCTTTTTACGGCCATTTCCGCTTATCTTTTCTTTAACCTGAACACTGAAGCTCGCATTTTCACAATATCCAGAAGTAAAATGATGGGTAAGTAGTGGACAACCAGTAGTTCGATCTGGGTTTTTCATGCCGCTCCTATGTGCATTCATTCTCACATTACATCTCTGCATTGTTTCACCAACATATTTCATCGCACATTTGCTACAGGTCAATAGGTAAACTATATTTGAGGTTTTACATGTAATTATTTCTTTCGTTTCTTTTAACTTGTAACATCTAGCCGTTACTGTACAATTAATTATATTGTTTGTGGTAAATATAAGACAAGTTTTGCAATTGCAAATCCCACATTTACACACTTTGACATCGGACAAGTGTTCCCCATTGGCTAACCCAGAATGGCCACCTCCGACAGCCTGGATATCTGAGTTAACTACAGCATTACCTTGTCGAGGAACACAAATCCTCTGAGGAGGGTTAGTCCCCAGGGAGGCTAGTTCAGCTGGGGGCTGCCCTGCTTCACCTTTCATTTTGTATAGTTTCATCATTTTCATGTTTTGAAATGTCGTTGAACAAACATAAAATATCATAGAAATGTAGTTTAACAAACACATTAAAATCACATCAACATAGAAAAAACATATAAATATATATATATATATACACAACACAACACAACACAATACACACACACACACACACACACACACACACACACACACACACACACACACACACACACCCACACACACACACACACACGTCGCTGTGTTTGTTGTAAATCGATCGACGCCATGCCACCGCCGGGCTAAAGGCTTCAAAATTTTGCACATCCGAAAAGTTTTCATGTTTAGCATGCTCTGTATGGTTGCAGTTGGCCTGGAATATACTTTATAACATTTATGTTTCTGAAAACATACGCCAATGAAATATTCCTTAGCATATGAAATGTATTGCATACGCCAAATGAAAAACATACGCATACGCAAAAAAAACAACATTCCTTAGCATATGAAAAACATACGCCAAACCTTTTATGTATTGCGACGACGGGGCTTGCTTTGATCTCATCACGGCATCAAAGTTTGTGTTTTCCCGTTTGTTTCTTTGTCAAATTTCCGCTGCGTATTTTGTTGTGTATGTGTTATTGTGTGTTTCTATTTGGTTTTGGTTTTGTAGTTGTTGCAAATTTGTGTGTAATTAGTCGTTTCTTTGTCCGCGCCTCGTGCGGCCTGGTGTCTCGTGCGGCCTCCTCGTCTCGACTTGTGCCCCGCCCCCTATATTCTCGTTTGTTCTTTCACCTCTGCTCCTGCTTTCTCAAATCCACGTTCTCACTTAGAGACTTTTCCCAGATTGTTTTCATGGTTTTGTTTAAATATTTATTTAAATATGTTTAAACCACAGCGGTGATCCCCCCCCCCCCCCCCCCCCCCAGGATTTCCATGTTTTAAACGTTTCCCAGTGTGTACCCTGGATAAGAATAGGTACGCCGTATCCCTGCGTGTCGTAGGAGGCGACTAAGAGGGTTGGCGTCAGGAAGGGCATCCGGCTATAAAAAACATTGCCTCAAAAAGAGAACCATGACAATTACAACTACATGTGGGCAGGGTACAGCCCGAAGTGGAGATCGGTTTCTGAGGTTTGGGACATGGAATGTAGGGACAATGACAGGGAGATCAGGAGAAGTGGTGGAAGTATTGGTCAGAAGAAGAGTGGACATATGTTGTGTGCAAGAGACGAGATGGAAGGGAAGTGGTGTGAGAATGGTGAAGGGTAGGCAGGGACAGAAATACAAGTTTGTGTGGCAAGGGTGCCTGGAGGGCGTGAATGGTGTTGGTGTCATGTTTTCTGAGGAGTTTGTAGACAGTGTGGTGAGTGTGACTAGAGTGAGTGATAGGTTGATGATGGTGAAAATGATGATTGGAAAGCTCTTGGTGAACGTCATCTCGGGATATGCTCCGCAGGTTGGTCGGAGCGATGAAGAGAAGGATAAGTTCTGGTGTGCGATAGAGAAGCTGATGGAAAACGTGAAAGATGAGGAAGTTGTTGTGGTAGGAGGAGACCTAAATGGACATGTGGGAAGGAGTATGGATGGTTTTGACGGAGTTCATGGAGGTCACGGATATGGTGTGAGAAATGGAGAAGGTGAAAGGATTTTGGAGTTTGCTGATGGAGCTGATTTGTTGATTTGTAATACTCAGTTCCAGAAAGAGGATAATAAGCTTGTTACATACACGTCAGGTGGGTCGACGACAACCGTTGACTACCTGATGGTGCGTAGGCGAGATAGGGGGCACCTCCGAGACACAAAGGTGATCCCGGGGGAGGAGGCTGTTTCACAGCACCACTTGGTTGTCTGCGACGTAAGGGTGAAAGGTGCGAGGAGAGCTCGGCGGGTGAAGTACCAACCGAGAATGAAGGTGTGGAGGTTGAAAGAGGGGACAGTAAGGGAGGCATTAAAAGAGAGGCTGAGTAGGGTCGAGGATGATGTGGTTGAGCTTGAAAGTGGTTGGATGTCAATGAAAGCTAGTCTGTTGGGAGCCGTTGGTGAGGTATGTGGATGGACAAAGGGACCACCGAGGCACTCGGAAACATGGTGGTGGGATGATGAAGTTGGAAAGAGGCTTGACGAGAAGAGGAAGAAGTTCAAGGAGTGGCAGAAGGCGAAGGGTACGGGAGCAGAAACAGCAGAGCATGAAAGTTATAAGGCAGCCAGGAAGGCTGCAAAGAAAGAGGTAGCAAAGGCGCAGGAGGCATGTAGGAAAATGTTCGGAGAACGCTTGGATTCGGAAGAGGGTCAGAGAGCGGTATTCAGGATTGCAAAGCAGATAGCGAAAGAGAGGTGTGATGTGATGGGGGTGAGCTGCTTGAAGGATGAAGTGGGACAAATCGTTGTCGACCCAGATGGAATTAAAGGAAGATGGAAAAGATATATGGAAATGCTGTTGAATACAGAGAATGAATGGGATGGCAACATAGAGAGTAACCCAGTTTTAGGACCGGCAGAGAAGATAACTGAGAAGGAAGTTGAGGAAGCGATAAAAGCAATGAAGGGTAGAAAAGCGGGAGGGCCGACGGGAGTTGTGGGAGATATGTTGAAGGCAGCAGGAAGTTGGGGTGTGAAGAGAATGACAGATATCTGTAATCTGGTGGTGAAAGAAGGCCGCATTCCAGTGGCTTGGGAACTGAGTACCCTCGTCCCTCTATACAAGGGGAAAGGTGACCCTCTGGAGTGTGGCTCGTACCGAGCGATAAAGTTATTGCAGCATGGAATGAAGGTATTGGAAAGGGTGTTGGAGAGGAGGATAAGGAAGAAAGTGAAGATCGACGAAATGCAGTTTGGATTTATGCCAGGAAGAGGAACGACAGACGCGCTTTTCATTGTGAGGCAGTTGCAGGAGAAGTACATGGAGAAGAGGAAGAAGTTGTTTCTTGGGTTTGTTGATCTGGAGAAAGCATTCGATCGGGTTCCACGCAAAGTATTGACATGGGCATTGAGGAAGTTAGGAGTGGAGGAATGGTTGATCAGAGTAGTGATGGCAATGTACAAAAGAGCGCGCACAGCTGTAAGGACGAAGGACGGGAACAGTGGTGAGTTTGAGGTGAAGGTGGGAGTGCATCAGGGGTCGGTACTAAGTCCACTACTATTTGTAGCTGTGATGGAGGTGCTGGCTCAGAACGTAAAGGAGGGTTTACCGTGGGAGTTGTTGTATGCAGATGATCTGGTGTTGATTGCGGAAAGTATGGATGGACTGAAGGAAAAGATGAACACGTGGAAGGAATGTATGGAGACAAAAGGTCTGAAGGTGAATATCGGAAAGACGAAGGTGATGGCAAGTGGTAAAGCATGTGGTGAGGTGGAAAGAACTGGGAAGTGGCCCTGTCCTGTGTGTAGGAAGGGTGTCGGAGTGAACTCCATTCAGTGTACAATGTGCGCTGAGTGGGTTCATCAAAAATGTAGTGGTCTGAGAGGGTCATTAACCAGTGTGGCAGCTACATTCAAATGTAAGGTGTGCACAGAGGGAGCTGCAGATGGAGGAAATGTTGAGTTGGATCTTGGAGACGGTGTGAAGCTGGAAGGTGTGAAAACATTTTGCTACCTCGGAGACATGCTGAATGGAGAAGGTGGATCAGACTCGGCAACGGTTGCTCGAGTGAGATGTGCATGGAAGAAGTTTCGGGAATTGAGTGGCGTGCTGATGATGAGGGGAGTGTCGTTGAAGCTGAAGGGAAAGGTGTATGCTGCATGTGTGAGAAGTGTTATGATTTATGGGAGCGAGACATGGGTAATGAACGTAGAGCAGCAACGAAGGTTGGAAAGGGTGGAAATGCGAATGGTTCGACGGATGTGCGGAGTATCGTTGAGAGAGAGGAAGACAAATGATGAATTGCGAAAGATGATGGGAATAGAGCCTGTGATTGATGCTGTGAAGAGGAACAGGTTGAGATGGTTTGGTCATGTGTTGAGGAAGGATGAAAGTGACTGGTTGAGAAGAGTGATGGAAATGAATGTAGAAGGAAGTAGAAGACGGGGAAGACCGAGAAAGACTTGGCTAAAGATGGTGGAAGAAGAAATGCGGGCAAGGGAGTTAACAAGGAGAGATGCAGAAAATAGGGCAAAATGGAGAAGATTGTCATGGGGACCGCAAGGCTAACCCCCGCTCTAGCAGGGAAAATGGCCTTTTTAAATGCATGTTGTGTTGTTGTTGTGTATGAAATGCAATGTTTACCAGATAGAATACAATTAGACTCATCATTTACTAAGATACAGTCACATGAAAAAGTAAGTACACCCCATGTAAAGTTTTGACTTTTTCAACATATTTCAGTGTACAGCTATTTGATCTTCATTTCAACAATATTGATAGATAAAGGTGATATAATATAACAAATATCATGAAACATTTACATTTTGTAGTCCTGGTGTTGGGCCTGGTGTTGGGTGTTGGTGCCTGGTGTTGGGCTAGCGGCTAGGGTGCCAGCTTAGGATCCCAGGATCCTGGGTTCGAATCCCGGTGGATCGCTGAATTAACGCCAGGGGGGTTGACTCAGCCTGTCATCCTTCCGAGGTCGGCTAATTGAGTACTAGTTCACTGGTAATTCCCTGTTTGTCGTAAAAGGCGACAAAAAGGGTTGGCGGCAGGAAGGGCATCCGGCCGTAAAACATTGCTTCAAAAAGGGGACCAAAAAAACAACAACAACCACGGTGCCTGAAAAAGGCCAACCCCCGCTTTGCGGGGAAAAATGGCCTCTAAAAGGTGGTTTTTATTTTATTTTATTTACATTTTGTAGTCCATTGTATAATTTAAATAAACATAAATGCAAATTTCGCATGTGGAAAAAGTAAGTACACCCCTACATTTATCACTACTTCAAATACCTCAAATTAGAATCAGGTGCACCAGCTCAGGTGCAAATGATTAGAACATCGTTCGAGAGGATCTTGGAGGAACCTGTCTTAATTAAACCTCAGACATTTAGTTTGGTTTGCTCTTTGTTGTTGAAGTGTGCGGCATCACCATGCCTAGATCAAAAGAGCTCTTTGAGGCCTTCAGAAAGAAGGTTATAGATGCCTAAGAGTCTGGGAAGGGATTTAAAAAGATCTCCAAACAATTTGAAATCAATCATTCGACTGTCTGGAAGATCATCTACAAGTGGAGAAGTTTCCAAACTGCCAACTTGTTCAGGACAGGCCGCCCCAGCAAGTTCAGCCCGAGAAGTCTCGAAGACCCCAGAATGTCATCACGGGACCGACAGGTAGCTCTTGCCACTGTTGATGTCAAAGTGCACGAGTCTACCATGAGAAAGATGCTGCACAAATTTGATCTACATGGGAGGTGTGCCAGGAGGAAACCGTTGCTGTCCAGAAAGAACATCAGGGCAAGACTAAAGTTTGCCAATGAACGCCTAGGCAAAGACCAGCACTTCTGGAACAATGTGCTCTGGACAGATGAGTCAAAGGTAGAGCTATTTGGCCACAGTAAAAGAAGACATGTTTGGCGAAAACCAAAGGCAGCATTTGACCACAAGAACCTGATACCAACTGTAAAGCATGGTGGTGGAAATATTGTGGTTTGGGGCAGCTTTGCTGCGTCAGGACCTGGGCAGCTCACCATCATAGAATCCACTATGAATTCTTCATTGTACCAGAGAGTGCTTGAGGATAATGTGAGGCCATCTCTCGGAAAGTTGAAGATCAGCCGAAGGTGGACCTTGCAACATGACAATGACCCTAAACATACCAGTAAATCCACCAAGGAATGGCTGAAAAGAAAGAAATTGAGGGTTCTGGAATGGCCAAGTCAAAGCCCGGATCTAAATCCCATCGGGATGTTGTGGGGGGATTTGAAACGAGCTGTGCATGCAAGAAACCCCTCAAACATCGCACAGCTGAAAGAATTCTGCATGGAGGAGTGGGCAAAAATTTCTCCTAGTCGATGTCAGAGACTGGTAGACAGTTATAAGAAACGCCTACTTGAGGTTGTTTCTGCCAAAGGGGGCAATACCACCTATTAGAGCCAAGGGTGTACTTACTTTTTCCACATGCGAAATTTGCATTTATGTTTATTTAAATTATACAATGGACTACAAAATGTAAATGTTTCATGATATTTGTTATATTATATCACCTTTATCTATCAATATTGTTGAAATGAAGATCAAATAGCTGTCTGTTGAAATATGTTGAAAAAGTCAAAACTTTACATGGGGTGTACTTACTTTTTCACGTGACTGTATATGAGACTGAGAAGTGATAATATGCTATTTTAGGATTTTTTTGTAAGTTAGGTGGTGGCCATCTTTGATTTTGCCTCCAAAAAGTACGATATATTTTTATGACTAATTAAATACATATAGCGACGCAGTCATTAAATGAAATCCGTGACCTCAAAACATGTATTTGAAGAAAAACATTGTGATAATCTGATATGTAGAAGCAAACATATGCCATTTTATAATTTACTGGAAGTCGTGTGGCGGCCATCTTCAGTTTTGACATCTAGCCGAGTTAGCCCACATTTTTGCGAGGTTCACCTCAGCTCATTTTATTCAGCACCCTCAAATTATGCAAAATGAACCTTCAAACCTTGGGTCGGACAAAACGGTCACGGGACCCTATTGTAGGAACTCTACTAAAAGTCTGGCACATGAAAAACTACGTCAAATGAAAGCAGAGAGATAGAGATAGAGATAGAGAGAGATAGAGATAGAGATAGAGAGAGATAGAGATAGAGATAGAGAGAGATAGAGATAGAGATAGAGATAGAGATAGAGATAGAGAGAGATAGAGATAGAGATAGAGATAGAGATAGATATAGAGATAGAGATAGAGATAGAGATAGATATAGATAGAGATAGAGATAGAGATAGAGATAGAGATAGAGATATAGAGATAGAGATAGAGATAGAGATAGAGGAGATAGAGGAGATAGAGGAGATAGAGGAGATAGAGGAGATAGAGGAGATAGAGGAGATATAGGAGATATAGAGATATAGAGATATAGAGATATAGAGAGAGAGAAAGAGAGCGCGAGAGAAAAGAGAGCGCAAGAGAGAAAAGAGAGCGCAAGAGAGAAAAGAGAGCGCAAGAGAGAAAAGAGAGCGCAAGAGAGAAAAGTAGAAAATAGAGAGAATCAGGTGCTTCTAACACGGGTTGTGGTCTGCAAATTATGATTTTCAAAGGGCATATATGACCTTTGACTTGTTGAACCTAAAGTCTAATAAGTTCATCCTTGTGTTACAGTCCATACTTGTGCCATGTTTGGTTGAAATCCCTGCAGTGGTTCACAAGTTATCATGGTAACAAAAACAAACAAACTGATAACCCAAAAACAATACCTCCATCCTTTGGATGCAGAGGCATTAAATAGGAAAATGCTACAACTACCATCATTTATTTTTCCTTAACAGGCCCCAATTATTCCCACCTGAAAAATATTAGATGTACTTTTAAAAACCTGCATAAAAGTAGTTACAACAGTCATGCATGGATAGAGGATTCATTTTTGCATTTAAATTATTTTTATTCTATTTCTCCCTGCAGCCAATCGAATAAAACATCAAATGACAGGAAGCAACATCTGAATACACCAGCAACACCTCAACCTGATCAAGTGAAGATGGCTCACCTTACGGCTGTACAAGTAAGGATTAGGTGTACGGCCTGGGATAGGCAGTCCTGCCTTGGCCAGTTTGATGAAGTACTTCTGGACACGGCTAGCAACCTGCAAGGCCCGGAAAGAACAAGTTAGAGTCCTTCAATACATGGAATGACCCGTCATAGCCCAGAACTCAATATCAATGAAGCTGTCTGGGAGTATTTGGACAAAGAAGAGGTAAAAACGAATCCCAGCAACTTAGATTATCTTTGGAAGGTCTTTGAAGAAGCTTGGAACACCATTCCAAAGGAGTTTGTAACAAAATTATTTGAAAGTGTGCCGAGAAGAATTTCAATGGTTTTGAAGGAAAAGAGTGGACATACTATTAGTTTGTGTAATATTATATTGTGTATCAATTTGTTTATTTGAACAAGATTGTCTTCTTCATCAATATGTATTTGCATTAAACACAAGGTTTTAGTTTCCTTATGCTTCAGAGTAGAAAAAAAATGCAAAATGTTCAAGACTTTTGCACAGCAGTGTACTTGTACAATATAAAAAAATTAGGTGGTATAAAATAAATAAACATTCCCTGGGAATGTAGTTGAAAAAAGTTCACAATCCTATACTCAACTAGAGAGTTCATAGAACAAGATAACATGACATGCACAGTGTTCAAAAGTATACGCTTCAATTTCAATAAAATAATGATTTAAAAGATTGTAAAAAAAATTCCGGAATTTACCGCCGTTGATGCAGTCTATTACATCACCCTATCTAACATGTTACATTAGTTAGGACGTTTCCTGTTTGGAATGATTTTCAATTTTGTTTGACTGCTAGACAGGCAGACAGAGGAAAACAATCGTCTCACTCCTCTCTGTGGATGTGCGATCGGGACAAATTCAAAGACAGTACTGTTAAATGGCAGATTCGTTTTCCGATTCATGTTCAAAATATAACATTCAAATTAAACAAGTTGTTCCCCGATCATAAACTGATGTTTGTGGAGAGACTAACGGATGGACGGACAATGATCTCTCTCCCCTCTCTGCTTGTGCGATCGGGACAAATTCAGAGACAAAGTACTGTTAAACAGTAGGTTCGTTTTCCGATTCATGTTCCGATTTCTGTTCAAAATACTACAACAACAACAACAACAACAACAACAACAACAGGCATTTTAAGGCCATTTTCCCTGCTAGAGCGGGGGTTAGCCAAAGAGAACATTTTTGTTTGTGTTCAAAATAGAACATTCAAATTAAACAAGATGTTCCTCGATCATGAACTGATGTTTGTGGAGAGACGGACGGACGAACATGAACCAATTGCTTAACCGCGCCCTTCACTTTGTGTGGGTAATAAGAGGCCAAATCAACATTTTGTATGCAAAAAGGAGGATTGTTTTCACACCATCTCTTACCATTCCCTATGCGTGCCCCTTTACATGTCCCTCCCTCCATTCCCCTTCGGTTTCTCTCTCTGTCAACTCCTTTACCCAATCTCCACATACCCACTGTTCTTTCACATAATTAGATATTTTTGAAACTCACTACGCACCTCTCTCCTTTTTGCATACAATATGTACATGGCTGGGTAGGCGTTTCTATGACCCTGTGCTAAACACTCACTTGTTTAGGCGTGCGATTTCCCAAAGCAGAGGCAATTTTATGCCAACGTCTGGCCTCCACTTCTTCTGGAGGAAACTTCAATAATAACTCTTCCAAACGCTTCTGCAGAGGAAACAATTCATCTAAGCAGGGCACGAGGGGCATTCAAAAAGTTAGAGGGAAAGGGTTTTCGTTAATGCCCCAAGAGCTGTGGTTGTTTTTTTTTTTTGCTCCTCATAAACTTGTATGTAACCTTACTGTTGACTATTTGGTTTTGATAATCAGACACCATTCGTTATTTCTAGTAACAGCCTCAAGTTTGCTATGTCATCATAGTTTTGGATTTTGAATAAAAATTGAGCATCAAGGAGCCATCAAACTTTTTCCAAATTCAAAGAAGGTGACAACACCAAATAAATCCACGAACAGAACAAACACGTGGTGGCCATGCATAGTAGAGATGCACAATTATATTTCACTCTAGCCAAATGGGCAACGGATTAAGCGTGGATGATAGTCC